>NW_017671484.1:240756-254442 GCF_001879085.1 Nicotiana attenuata
GAATCAGATGATTAAAGAGGGTAAATTTTGAAATTTCTTTTAAATATATTCTGGTTTGAGTGAGTGATAATTTTTTTTACCAATATTTTATAATTACTGTTGTTTCTAATACTGCTCTTTTTAATATATATTTATTTGTTTTTCCTTTAGCATTTTATTCCGATGCTTCATTTTTGTAGGATTTTTGGTTTTGGATCTTGTGATATTGTTGCACTTGTTGATAGCAACCGGTCGAGGCTTGAATCTACAGATAATTGAGGTACTGATAACATTTATAACACTTGTCAATACATGTCATTTACTTTAGTTAATGTATTTTCAGTTTGATTAGAGAACTGTTATACCGAATATCGATTTTTAGATTTTGTTGCCTCTTTTTACCCTTGGCTGCAGATTTAACTTGTTCAATATGCCTGGGAGATAGATCTCCTTGTTTGGGAATATTGAAAAAATTTGTGATGTAGATTCTTCATCCATATCTTTGCCTGTAGGTTCCTCTCCTTCTGCTTCTGCAACACCTGTTGCCTCCACTAGATTAGAGATCTTCTGAGTAGGAATTACTGCCTGATCACTGGTATTTTTAGGTGCCAGAGTAAGTTCTGTTGCATGATGCACTTCTTAGTTCTGCTTTGTTGTTGTATTTGTTGACAAACCAGCATGATTAATACCTGTTCCTCCTGGATCAGTGATATTGCCATCTATTTCTTTAGTATCCATTGCATAACTGTTTTAACAAGATACCTCATCAGCTCTATAACCAGTACATCTGGTGAAACTCACTTCAGAGCTCCTTGTGGCTTTTCCTGATTCTAGATTGTATAGAGTGTACTAAGTTGTACCAGGTGAACCTATGAGAAACTTCTAATCTGTTTGTTCCTCTGGCAGGATAACAAATTTGTTCCAAGCAGAGTCATAGAATTTTTCTGTATGTATTAATAACATTGATTTCTCACTTTATCCTTTGTTTACTGCTTCGGTGTATTACTTAGCAGCTTTAGTGACACTTGATTAGATTCCAGAGAATGAGACTATGAGCAATTGGCTATAAGATGCACAAGGACTAATAATTGAATTCTTAACAGAAAGGTGAAACTACATTGGCTATAGATACAGAAACATATTTCAGGCAAGTTGTACATGGGGTGAAAAGAAGTACTAGAAAATAAGGAAACCTCTCTATGGAGCATGATTCTCTTTATTCTTTTCTTTCTTTCAGAATCTAAAGATTGTTCAAAAAATATTAGATTGTTCAGCCACAGGGTTTACCATGACTCTTGTACCTACTGTTTGTATCTTAGCAGCATGAAGTTACTCAATTGATTCTATTGTTTGTGTTCAAATACTTCTTAGCTCTCACGTGTATCTAATTTTGAACAGAGGAAAGCGGATCATGAATCAGGAAGGGCATTCAAGTAAAAATAAAAAATTAACAAAATGCATAGCAGCTGGATCGCTTGCATCTTTGCGAAACCTAAAGGTTTCGTCATTGAAAACAAATAGAGTTATTAAAGATCCAAGGTCACTGCCTCTGCATTCTACTTCTACACCAGCACAAACAGTATATGAGCAAGTGCAACAAATGCCACTGAACTCTACACCTTCTGCATCACAAGCAGTGTGTGAACAATTGCAGCATTCTACTTCTGCAGGTGGATCGCTGCCTCTGCATTCTACTTCTGCTCCAGCACAAACAGTACATGAGCAAGTGCAACAAATTCCACTGAACTCTACCTCTCTTGCATCACAACCAATACGTAAATAATTGCAACAACTACCACTGGATTCCACCCCTCGTACTTCACAAACGGTACAAGTACAAGTTGAGGATTCTTCCAATCATGAAACAAACGAGCAATCCGAGGAACAAGGCAAGAACATATAGATTTTTTTCAATCGTCAAATTCAATAACGTAATGACTTTTGGTGATTATTCTTACTTCATATTTATGTAGGTCCTTCTGCCGAAAAACGAAAAAGAGGAAAAACTCAGATGCAAAGTGTTCATGGTAGGAAAGAGCGCAAACAAATTGTGCTAAATGAAAACAATCAACCCATAGGTCCTACTAATGATGATCTAAATGAGTTGGGTAGCTTCCTTGGTACATTGGCAAGGACTGCGACCTTTTGTCCTCTTAATGTGTTTGATTGGAGGAAACTTGAGAGTAAAGAAGATATGTGGAAATATATCAAGGTTTGAAATTCGCAATATTCAATAGGTGTGTGTGTGGATATTTCATATTGTTTACTCCAACCTAACTGCTCTAAATTTGTAGGGAAAATATGACATTCTTGAAGGTGCAAAAAAGTGGGTTTTTGAATCAATTTCAAATGCTTGGAGAAATTACAAAAACCAATTATATAAAGACCATTTTGAACCCTATGAGAATGACGAGCTTCGAATGGAGATTAGGCCGGTTGATGTTCCGGATTCTCAATTTAGGGAACTTCTTAGATATTGGAACTCTGATACCTACAAGGTAAAACTGAATATTGTTGCATGATTTGCTTAAAATATCTGATTTTTATTTATTTAGAAATCATGTTCTTAGGCGAGAAATATAGTTGCTCTTCAGCTTAATTTGCTCTTCAGCTTTTCTTGTTGATGCCATTTATCTGTTACATTAGCATAGTAGATTTTATAGCCGGAATCTATTATCTTGCTGATCTTTTCTTTTGTGACTGTAAACGTTGCACTTAATAATTAGGACTTCTTGATTTTGTATTGAAAGAGCTAAACGTGAGGGGAAACTGGTTGGCAGATGTATTTCAGAAGGAATTTAAATGGTTGGCAGATGTATTTCAGTTGAGTTCTATTCACATTGATCATAGTAAGAAGGATTCATTATTGTGGAATGCTAGTAATGACACAAATATACACATCTTGTGAATGTGTGTGAAGTTGAGAAAGAAGGTTGACAGCCCATCTATTGGCACTTCTTCCAGCCTGCTCACAGTTATCAAGTAAGCAGGTTTTAAAACTGCAGCTCAAGTCTATAAGCAGTGGTATTTGCTTCATTTCACTTAAGATTGGCATCTTAGTCCTGCTACACTTATCAAATAGCATTTCTTACAGCCACTAGCCTTGTCACCATTTTAGTGACCTGCTTCTTGCACTGGCATCCTTATGCATGGTCAGTACGAAAGTGATATTAGTAAAAGAAAGCTTGTTAAGATTTTTTCCTTAAAAAATATTAGGAATATGGACAGATTGTTTGTTTACTAGGTTGCAAGTTTTATTTATGACTTATGGATAGTTTATCAGAAATTTTGCGTAGTTTTAATCTGTTTATGCATGTGTTATGGCATCTCATCGACCGCAAGTCAGTATATTCAACACCCATGCTCGTTCTTCATTCTTGGAAGAGTAAACTACATTCTTGGGAAAAAATCAGATTTGTTTTTTTAAGTGCAATGTAGCCATTTACATTTTGTTGTATTTGACAATCTAAGTTTGAATAAAAGAGCTTTGGTTGGATACTTCTTTTACACCGTCTAATGGAGTATCTCTACATGAATTTGCTATATCTCTATTAAAAGGCCGCAAGTCTTCAGTTAAAGACAGTGATGACTAGTGCATCATATGCGCAGATGGTGGAAAGCTTGTGCTTTGTGATAGATGGTGGAAAGACTTTCTTCTTCTCTTCTTTTTTCCCCCTGGTGATTGATGATTGAGTTCATCATGTTCTGTTGATTATCCATGCATTGTGTTGCTTTCCTTTCTTCCCTTTCTTGGGGTTTCTGATGTGAAGGTGGTTGTGTTGACAGAAGGTAAGATAGGACTAAGCGAATAAGAACTTAATTTTTTGTAACTGATTTTTTCAGGATGGGGGCATTGGGTGAGTTCAGGAAATAGCTCATCATTGTGAATTTATTAACTACAGTTTAATTGACTATTGGTATTTGTAACGGTGTGTAATTCTATTTTCAGCATGTGGGCTGCCACATCTTAACTGAGAACTTTCATAAGTTGGGATTCTATCTATGATGAAGTTTCCGTCAAAAACTGTTACAATTTTCAGAAGAGAGGCTTTGTTCTGTGTAGCAGATGTATTCATCGTCAATGTTTCTTTTTTGTTGCACAAAATGAAAGAAACCAACACTGAGAATCGCAAAAAGTTGAGATATCCACACACTGCTGGCAAAAAAAGTTTTGCTAGAATATGCGAGGTTTGATATTTTTTTCTTATTATTCTTTTAAATATGAACTTGCTAGGCATAATCTGAACTATTTTATACCACTTTTTATGTAACCAGAAAAAAAAAAGAAACTTCTGGACCTCTATCAAGTAAGGATATATTTGTGGCTACAAGAAAAAGAAAGCCCGATCGAGTTTACAAGGCCTCGTATGCGGATACTCTTAGTAAAATTGTACGAGTTACTAATTTAAAGTTTGTTGATATCATTTGTCTGTTATTAGTTATTGACTCAATTTTATATACTTTCTAATCTAAAATTGACTCAATTTGGTCTTGTAGGCTGAAATGGATAGAATAAAATCAACACAAGAAACTGAAGATGGCAGTCAATCAGTTGATGCGTTTGCGTCCGTCATGGGACCTGAGCATCCAGGACATGGGGTTACCAAGACTTCCTTAAAAAGAAAAGTGGGAGATATTGGAACCTCTTCAAGTTCTACCGATGAGATGCTGCAACAAAAATTGGTGAAAATGGAAGAAAGGATGCAACAAAGAATGCTGGAAAAGTTCAATGCACAAAAAGATGCCATGGAACTACAAATTGCAGTTAACATCATTTCAATACTTACGCGTCTGAATCCAGACTTACGGGTTGATCACAGCATGCTAGGTTTCAATGCTCGTTCACCTGGAGATGCTTCCTCTGCACAACAAGCTGATGTGCAACTAATCAATCGTCTATCTACTGGGAGTAATAATCGAGGTCAGTACGTACTTGTATCTAATGTTTACATTGTCCAACTACATCATGATCTAATGTTTCCTCTTATGCCTTGTTGTTCACTTTCCTTCTAACCCATTCTACAATGTCAATGGACTCGCTGAAAGAAGAGTCTAATGGCATTTTCCCAATCAGAAGCTCCAAAAGCACCACTCCGTAACTGTATATGTCGCTCTTCTCATCAACCTTCAATGTGTATCCATATTCTGCCAAAATAAAAAAGGAAGCAAAATGAATTTCTTAAATTATATGGACATGAAATGAAATCATTGTAAGGTTCAAGAAATTTTTTTACCTGGTGCTATATAGCCATATGATCTCGCTACCATAGAGACAGTCTCATTCTTATGAAGCATCATTCTTGCCAAGCCAAAATCTGCAATTCTTGCCTCAAAATCTGAATCAAGAAGAATGTTGCTTGACTTGACATCCCGATGTATGACTGGTGGATGGAAATCGTGGTGAAGGTAGGCGAGACCATGAGCAACACCAAGAGCAATGTTGTATCTCGACAACCAATCCACGGGCATTTTTGCAGCTTGTTTCCCATGTAAAGCAGCTCCTAGATTTCCATTAGGTATGTATTCAGATAACATCATGACATCAGTTTCATTGTGAAGATAGCCTAATAGCCTAACAATGTTCCTGTGACGAAGCTTGCATAAAAGATCAACCTCTGCAAAGAGTTCTTCTCCTGCTTCAATGTCCCCATTTGTTCTCCATAAATTTTTAACTGCTACAACAGAATGTGGCTTCTGAATCTCAGCCTTGTATACAATTCCATTGCCACCAATTCCTATCACATTTGACTCCTTTAGACAAGCAAGAATATCAGTACTTGTAAAGTTAAGCCTCTGAAATGCTACTAGCCTCCAAGGCCATTCTGAATTGTTCTTGCTAAACCAAAAATCTTTGAAGAAGCTGTTGCACAAGTACCATCTGTTGTACATTGATCTCCCTGCCAGAACCATGATCCCAACTGCTATGATAACCGAGATCCAAACAATAAATCCCACTATTATGTGATTCACACGAGTCTTCCTCACGTTTGAAGTGGTGATGAGATTTTGAGAACTCATATATGTTGAAATGGATGGAGTATGATTTTTTGTTGGTATAAAAGGTTTAAACTGGGACATAAGTTGCAAACAAGATTATGCATAATGAAATTGACTTCCAGGTTTGCCTTTGCTGTTTGGTAATCCTTTGATGCTGCCAGCAATTAAACAATTGTTTTAGGCCCTTGGGAGTCACCAAATAAATCTAAGAACGTTGCCCAGATTTGTCAAGATTTGACATCAATCCATGAAAAGATGCCTGATTCGATTCAATGAAATTCTCAGAGAAATAATTCTACTACAAAAATTAAACCCTCGTCTTTGTAGTTTCTCTTGAGTCAAGCGAGCACCATGTGTTGCAACCCATCCAAAACACACCATTTTAGGAGGATCCTTAATCTCCAGATCATCTTAGCAGGCTGTTCATCTACTCTGTCTAGCTCCCTGAATTTCGTAATGGTTTATCCTAAGTTATATGTGTTTAATTTGTCCGATTTCCTTCTGTATGATTCATAATAGCCTATCATGATAACCTGCATATATTCAAATCATGTGTTGAACTTTATTGGCATACCTTGCTAGTAAATCAGTTCCATATTCAAGGTGATAACTTATTGTGATTTGTTTGCCTTACCCTTGCGAATTAAAATGAATGTCATTGTTTGCTATCACATCTCTGTTGACATCACTGTTTACAAAAGAACTTGATTATGAATCTGAAGTTGTTTGGATATGGTAGTTTGAAAATCTGATAGATTACATATTGTCACATGCCCTCTTCATTAGGCTAAATAAAGACTAAAATATAGCCTCTCCTATTCATGTTGATATCTCTGCTGACCTAGATGTTTAGTGTGATGTTTGGGAACTCTGATTGATGATGTTGGCATGAGTGTTTAATAAAAGAAGCCTTGTTTGTGTGCCTACATGTCAGAACTACTATTATATGTTTTGCAACCACTCTAGTGATCTGAATCATGCTTAAGAAAGGATCTGAAATTTTTGACCCTTGCATTTAAGAAAGGAGAATATATCTATATGGAATTATCTCAGTTGTAATAGAATCTAACTGTAAACACACAGACTCTACTTACAAAGTTACAATTAGAGAAAATTCTACTATACCCATTCTTATTTAATGACTTTATTTATTCTTTTTTGTAGGTGGAGCAACTGAAGAAAGGGAAGATGGAGATAGTGAAGATCTAGACCTTACTTAAGAAGAACTTTGAGTTGTTGTCGATATTCTTGGAGTCTTTTGTTATAACATTTGAAACTTTAACTTTTAAAGTGTTGAACTGTAAAACTTATGTAATTGGGTTAAAACATTTTGCTATTATCGTTATTCTTAGCTTATTGATATGAAAGATTATGAAGTGTTTTATCTTGTTGTTTATATAATTTTCAGGTTAAATTACAAATATTTCCAGGTGGTAATGTCAATTAAACGTTTAAACTAGCCTAATAGAACCGTTGCAATAAGCACAAATGCCGTTGCTATAGACATTCTGAATCGTTCCGATAGGTCTTGCAAACCGTTCCATAAAGTGTGACAAACTGATGCAATAGAAACAAAACCGTTACGATAGCGCAATGAAACTGTTACAATAGCTGTAAATAAACGTTGCAATAACATATATAACCGTTGCAATAAACTATATTGTAACAGTGTAAATAATATGGTAACAGTTTACAACCGTTGCATAAACTATACGGCAACGATTTTTAACCGTCGCTGTTGAAATGAATACTCGTTGCTTCAGACAGAGGGAAAACCGTCGCGATAGCTAGCTCAATAGCAACGGTGGTGTCAACCGTTGCTGCAGATCTATTGGCACGCGAGCGGATGTCACGGTCGCTGAACCGTTCCAATACATCTATGGCAATGGTTGGCCTATCAATTGCAACAGTTTACCTGCTGTTGCCATAGGCCTATTTTCCAGTAGTGTACCGATGTACGAGCAGTGGGCAGTAGCCTTGTTATTTTCTGCCCTGGGAAAATCACAAATTAAGGGAAAAACCTTTCCTAAATATTTAATTTAATCAAACAGGAAAAAATTGAAAAACGATTTCAATTATTGTTTTCCTTCATACCAAGCAGACCCTAAAACTACAAGATTAGTAATTATACGTTTTGGGTGTGACAACTCGAAAAGGTTCTTCATCATTTTGATGATGTTTGTGTTGCACTTCATAAAAGTTGTAGATATCAATTTCGGAAAATTTCCAAAAATGGCTTTGGAAAAGTTTCTTGGAGAAAAAAACTTTAACTAAAATTTATAAAATTTAAAATCAAGTAGACACCCCTTATATTCAGAGAAACTTTTGATGCACAACTTTCTTCATCTTTTTTTAATACAAGTATTACATTTCCGTGCATTATTGTATAAAAACCAGATGTTACTAGAAAAAGCAATTAATCCTTCTCGTTTTTTTTTTTGGAAAAACGACATTGTATAGCCGCTCTCAAAATAACAGCCGGAAAAAAGTATATTTTTTTTTGTATATACAAACAAAAATTATATAAATTTTATATACTTTTTCGGCTAACGAATATAAATAATTTCTTACGCGCTAAAGTGAAAAAAACACTTTTTACTTCCTTTTCTCCCTCTTGGTTTGCTACAAATACTTTAACTTGCCGTCGAATTCAAGTTATTCAACACCACCCCCTAACAAATTAGGAAAGTAAAATAAATTAAACCAATAAAGGGAAAAGAAAAAACAAAAAGAGAAAAGTGTGAAAAATATCAATTAGAAGTTCCTATTCCTAAGGAAACTATTAGTGTTTTAGCATTTTATTATTAAAATAAAATATGTCTTAACTCTCACTATTCTATGATGAGAAAATGGCTATAACTCCCACTACTCCATGATGAGAAAATGGCAATAACTCTTTTGTAACTCTTCTCCCATGTTCTACCACTAATTACACAAATTTATCCATTATCCCATGTTCTCCATGATTTCATAACTTACTACCCCACTTTCTTCCAATTTAATTCAAGGAAGAATTTCTACACCTATAAAAAGGAGTCTTTCTTCCATAATGTGGTATATGAAAAATAATTGAGCGTATTTCAATAAAGTGAGGTTAAAGTTGTGAAAAGAAAGAAGAGAGTTTTTACTTTTGTTGAAGGAAGGTGTTCATCTTGGTGGAGCTTTGGACTCAATAATTTGTCCAGAGTTTGTTCGAGTCATACGACGTGATCGGGCTGTTGTATCTTGGGGGAGACAAGTCAAGAGGATTACTGCTGGACCAGTGAAGACTTTGCTATAGTGGGCTTGAATCTCCTTAAAGAGAGCGAGATATCCGCGCCTCAGCCTGAGGATATTTTATTTTCTTCATTTTAGTTTTCAACTGTAATTGTATTTTCACCAACAATTTTAAGGAGATTCAAATGGCTACATGTAACGACCCGGCCGGTCGTTTCATGTGTTACCGCTCAGTTTTCCCCATTTCTGCTTTCTTATGCTTTATTTATCCGTGTTATCTGGTATCGGGTTAGTCGGTCCGAATTAGGAATGGTTTTCGTAAGGTTTGAGACACTTAGTCTCTTTTGAGTAAGCTTAAGTTAGAAAAGTCAACCGGATGTTGACTTATGTGAATAAGGGCTCGGATGTGAATTCCGGTGATTCCAATAGTTTCAGGAGGTGATTTGGGACTTAGGAGTGTGATCGGAATGAGTTTTAGAGGTCCGGAGTAGCTTTAGGCTTGAATTGGTGAAGATGGATTTTTGGCGTTTTCCGGTTGATAGGTGAGATTTTGATATAGGGGTCGGAATGGAATTCCGGGAGTTGCAGTAGGTCCGTTGTGTCATTTGGGATGTGTGTGCAAAATTTTCAGGTCATTCGGACGTGGTTTGATAGACTTTTTGATCAAAAGCGTAATTTGGAAGATTTTTGGAACCTTAGGCTTGAATACGATGTGATTTGGTTGATTCGATGTTGTTTGAGGTGTTTTGAAGATTGGTATAAGTTTGGTAGTGGTATATGACTTGTTTGTTCTTTTGGTTGAGGTCCTGGGGGCCTCGGGGTGACTTCGGATGGATGACGGAAGAGTTAGGAACTTGGAGTTGCAGATGAAGTTTTATGGTTGCTGTCATGACCGCATCTGCGGTTGGGAGGCCGCAGGTGCGACTCTCACAGATGCGGAAGCTAGCCGCAGAAGCGGCCAAGGGGTGAGTCAGGCGGAGCCGCAGAAGCGGGCATCTGGACGCATCTGCAATGGCGCAGGTGCAATAATGCGACCGCAGGTGCGGTCCCAGGCCGTTAAGTGAAAACCACAGGAGCGGTGGGTTAGACCGCATGAGCGAAAAATGGACCGCAGGTGCGGAATCCCTGGGTCAGAAAGTATATATTTTATCCTTCGCGATTTTCAGACTTTCTTCACATTTTAAAAACGGTTTTTGGAGCTTTTCGGGAGATTTTGAAGAGGGAATCAGAGGGAACTTCATTGTGGAACGAATTTCGAACCTAAAACTCGTTCCTATGGTATTATTTCATTGATTAGGCTTGAAATTTATGGAAAATTACTGTTAAATATTGAAGAAACTAGGGCTTGGAATTGGATACCTAGAATTTGGGATTTGAGGGGTCATTTGTTGTTGGATTTTGGTAAATTTGATATGCATGACCTCGTGGGAAGATAAGGATTTCATTGATGTTAATTTTGTCGGATTCCGAGACGTGGGCCCGGGGGTCGGGTATGGTTAATTTCGGAATTCGTGTCGTAATTTGATTATTTTCGCATGGGCTTCGCTCCCTTAGCATATTTTAATGCCATGATTCTGATTTTGGTTCGATTCGATGCAAGTTGAGGCCGAGACGAGAGGCAAAGGCATCGCGGGCTAGAGATTGACCGGATAGAGGTAAGTAATGATTGTAAATGTTGTCCTGAGGGTATGAAACCCCAGATTTCGCATCGTTGTTCTACTTTGAGGTGACGTACACGCGAGATGACGAGCGTGGGGTCGTGCACCGTTGGGAATTGTGACTTAGTCCGTCCCGCATGATTGTTTATCTGCGTATTTGATTGAAAACTGTTTGCTATCATCATGTTTTGGGCTGAATGCCATATTTGGGCCTCGTGCCAGGATTTTTACTACTATTCCTTACTGTTTTGAATTAGTATTTGTATTCAGTCATGCTATATTCTATTGTTTTCACAACTCAGCCATCTTTACTCATTTTTGATATTATAAATGATATTTGGGCTGAGCATCATGTTTTACTGTTGCTCGTGTGGCTTGTGAGATTCTGACTGAGTAAGGCCGAGGGCTTGTGTAGTGAGGATACTATGGGATCGGGCTGCGCGCCGTAGCATGTGGTACTGATTGTGATATATGAGAGGCCGAGGGCCAAATTTATTATGCCACGAGGTGGCTTGTGATTGATATGAGGCCGAGAGCCTGTTGATTATGCCACGAGATGGCTTGTTATTGCGCTTGGGCCATAAGGGGCCCCTCCCAGAGTCTGTACACCCCCAGTGAGCGCGGGTACCCAGTTTGTGATGTGATCTAGCCCGAGGGGCTGGTTTCTGTTGGTATTTTGCCCGAGGGGCTGATTTGTGTTTCTATCTTTTATATCTATTTTCATTCACTCATTTGAACTGCTGAAAGATGTTTTAAAGAGGTTTTTACTGAACTAAGAAGTATTTATGAGTTTTTACGGTTTTACTCTGTATTGTGCTGGTTTTACTTTGCCTCGTTGTAGCATTTTGCTGTGTATTTACGTGTTTTCTTATCGCTCGGCTGCCTTTACTCTTATTACTTACTAAGTTGGCGTACTCACATTACTACCTGCACCCCTGTGTGCAGATTCAGGAGTCTCGGGTCACGCTAGCGATGGCTGATTTGCTTCTAGCGGGCTTGTTAGGGGTTGACTAGGTAGCTGTTCGCCGTTCGCAGCCTAGTGCTTCTCCTTCCTAATTTTATTTCGTTTGTTCTAGCTTCGTATTAGACGATGTTGTCTTTTCATACTCTTAGACGGATTTTAGATGCTCATGACTGGTGACACCCCGATGTCAGGTTGTGTTTGTTTCCGCATTTGTTTTATTTCGCTCTATTTTTGGATTTATCACTTATTAATGACTTAATTAATTATTATTATAACTGTCAATTGGTTTGGGGGTTTGTGTCGGCTGGCCTTGTTTCACGAGAGGCGCCATCACGACCGGTTCAGGTTTGGGGTCGTGTCAAGTTGGTATCAGAGCCTAGGTTACATAGGTCTCACAAGTCATGAACAGGTTTAGTAGAGTCTCGCGGATCGGTATGGAGACGTCTGTATTTATCCTGGGAGGCTGCAGAACCTTTAGGAAAACTTCATATTCTTGAAATTCTTGTCGTGCGAATCTATTGATCCGAGTACTAAACTTCTGTAATTCTATTCTCTCGCAGTTGGTGAGGACACGAGCGACCGGTCAGGATGGACGACCACCAGTACCACCAGCTGGGGCCACTAGAGGCCAAGGACACGGTCGAGGCCGTGGTAGGGGTAGAGGTGTAGCCCGCACAGCAGCTAGGGCAGCACCTGCAGATCCACCAGCCGCCCCAGTTCAGGATCAGGTCCCAGTTGTGGACGCTCCAGCAGAACCAGCTCAGGTACCAGCTGTGCCCATTGTGATTCCAGGTCTTCAGGAGACCTTGGCCCAGATATTAACCGTGTGTACGAGTCTTGCTCAGGTGGTCGCAGTTTCTACTGCTGCAGCCACTTCTTAGGCCGGGGGAGGCACTCAGACTCCCGCCGCCCGCATACCCGATCAGGTTGTTCAGGGATTGCAAACACCGGAGGCACCACTAAACCAGCCAGTGGCAGCCGCTCAGGGTTATGTAGCTCCAGTTATACCAGAGGACGAGNCGGGAGCTGCCTTCACTTGGTGGGAGGCATATGAGAGGCGTAGGCCTGCTGGTGCGGCACCTCTTACTTGGCAGCAGTTCTCCGCTCTCTTTTTGGAGAAGTATGTGCCACAAACCCGTAGGGAGGAGCTACGTAGGCAGTTGGAACAGTTGCGATAGGGGGACATGACTGTTACACAGTACGAGATGAGGTTCTCCGAGTTAGCTCGTCATGCTATTTGGTTGGTTGCTGAGAGAGGATCAGGAGGTTCTTTGATGGCCTCACATATCAGCATCGGATTCTCTTGACCAGGGAGAAGGTGTCATGTGCTACATTTGAGGAGGTTGTTGATATCGCTCGTGAGATTGAGTCAGTTCGTCGCCAGGAGCGAGAGGAGAGGGAGGCTTAGAGGCCTCGAGGATCTAATAGTTTTGGGGGTGCTCCTTCGAGGGGTCAGCTTCAGCACGGCAGGGGCCGCCCATTCAGGCATGCTCAGTCAGCTCGCCTAGGTTATCGTGGGGCATCATCAGGCCATTGTTCTCACGGTTCTCAGCAGTTCCTCACTTAGTGCCCTTCCAGCCCAGGGTTCGTCCGTACTCCATCAGTTCAGGACTCTTCTGCGCCAGGTGCGTCTGCTAGTCATTCTGGTGCTAGGGGTCCTTTTTAGTCCCCGTCTCCGACACCATGGAGTTGTTATGTGTGTGGAGAGTTGGGACATATGTGGAGCCAGTGTCCTCGTCGCCTTGGGGGTTCATCTCAGCAGAGGGGTCAGCCATCGACTTCGGCACTAGTTACTTTACCATCCACCCAGCCAGCTAGGGGTAGAGGACAGTCATCTAGGGGTCACCTAAGTGGGGGAGGTAAAGTAACTAG
>NW_017671484.1:255874-271018 GCF_001879085.1 Nicotiana attenuata
AGTCGGGTATTGGCTTGTGTGATTTCTCGATCTTCCTTATTTGATCGCGTCAGAGAGCGCTAGTATGATGATCCTCATTTGCTTGTCCTTAAGGACAGGGTTCAGCACGACGATGCCAGAGATGTGACCATTGGTGATGATGGGGTATTGAGGATGCAGGGCCGGATATGCGTGCCTAATGTGGATGGTCTTCGGGAGTTGATTCTAGAGGAGGTTCATAGCTCGCGGTATTCCATTCATCCGGGTGCCGCGAAGATGTATCAGGATCTGAGACAGCATTATTGGTGGAGAAGGATGAAGAAGGACATTGTAGGATTTGTAGCTCGGTGTCTCAATTGTCAACAGGTGAAATATGAGCATCAGAGGCCTGGTGGCTTGCTTCAGCGGATGGATATTCCAGAGTCGAAGTGGGAGTGGATCACCATGGACTTCGTAGTTAAGCTCCCACGGACTCTGAAGAAGTTCGATGCTATTTGGGTGATTGTGGATCGGCTGACCAAGTCCGCGCACTTCATTCCTGTGAGTACCACCTACTCTTCAGAGCGGTTGGCAGAGATATATATCCGGGAGATTGTTCGTTTGCATGGTGTCCCAGATTCCATCATTTCAGATAGAGGTACTCAGTTTACTTCACAGTTTTGGAGTTCGATACAGCGAGAGTTGGGTACTTAGGTTGAGTTGAGCACAGCTTTTGACCCTCAGACGGACGGGGTCCGAGCGCACTATTCTGATATTGAAGGACATGTTGCGCGCTTGTGTCATTGATTTTGGAGGGTCATGGGATCAGTTTCTGCCGCTCGCGAAATTTGCTTATAACAACAGTTACCAGTCGAGTATTCAGATGGCTCCATATGAGGCTTTGTATGGGAGACGGTAGATCTCCGGTTGATTGGTTTGAGCTGGGCGAGGCTAGGCTATTGGTTACAGACTTAATGCAGGATGCGTTAGACAAGGTGAAGGTGATTCAGTAGAGGCTTCATACAGCGTAGTTGAGACAAAAGAGTTATGCTGACAGGAAGGTTCTAGATGTGTCCTACATGGTTGGTGAGAAGGTTCTGTTGAAGGTTTCACCCATGAAGGGTGTTATGAGGTTTGGGAAGAAAGGTAAATTGAGTCCTTGGTTCATTGGGCCTTTTGAGGTACTTCAAAGGATTGGGGAGGTGGCCTATGAGCTTGCCTTGCCACCCAGCTTGTCGAGTGTGCATCCGGTATTTCATGTTTCTACGCTTCGGAAGTATATTGGCGATCTGTCTCATGTATTGGATTTCAGCTCGGTTCAGTTAGAGGGAGATTTGACTTATGATGTGGATCCAGTGGCTATTTCGGAGCGTCAGGTTCGAAAGTTGAGGTCAAAGGATATAGCTTCAGTGAAAGTGCAATTGAGAGGTCGGCCCGTGGAGGAGGCTACCTGGGAGACCGAGCGGGAGATGCGGAGCAGATATCCTCACCTATTCGAGGCTTCAGGTATGTTTCTTGACCCGTTCGAGGACAAACGTTTGTTTAAGAGGGGGAGGATGTAACGACCCGGCCGGTCGTTTGATGTGTTACCGCTTAGTTTTCCCCATTTCTGCTTTCTTATGCTTTTTTTATCCGTGTTATGTGGTATCGGGTTAGTCGGTGCGAATCCGGAATGGTTTTGGTAAGGTTTGAGACACTTAGTCTCTTTTGAGTAAGCTTAAGTTGGAAAAGTCAACCGGATGTTGACTTATGTGAATAAGGGCTCGGATATGAATTCTGATGATTCGGATAGTTTTGGGAGGTGATTTGGGACTTAGAAGTGTGATCGTAATGAGTTTTGGAGGTCCGGAGTAGCTTTAGGCTTGAATTGGCGAAGATGGATTTTTGGCGTTTTCCGGTTGATAGGTGAGATTTTGATATAGGGGTCGGAATGGAATTCCAGGAGTTGCAGTAGGTCCGTTGTGTCATTTGAGATATGTGTGCAAAATTTCAGGTCATTCGGACGTGGTTTGATAGACTTTTTGATCAAAAGTGTAATTTGGAAGATTTTTGGAACCTTAAGCTTGAATCCGATGTGATTTGGTTGATTTGATGTTGTTTGAGGTGTTTTGAAGATTGGTATAAGTTTGGATAGTGGTATATGACTTGTTCGCGCTTTTGGTTGAGGTCCCGGGGGCCTCGGGGTGATTTCGGATGGATGACAGAAGAGTTAGGAACTTGGAGTTGCAGCTGAAGTTTTATGGTTGCTGTCATAACCGCATCTGTGGTTGGGAGGCCGCAGGTGGGACTCTCGCAGATGCGGAACCTAGCCGCAGAAGCGGCCAAGGGGTGAGTCAGGCAGAGCCACAGAAGCGGGCATCTGGACGCATCTGCGATGGCGCAGGTGCGAGAATGCGACTGCAGGTGCAGTCCCAGGCCGTTAAGTGAAAACCGCAGGAGCGGTGGGTTAGACCGCAGGAGCGGAAAATGGACCGCAGGTGCGGAATCCCTGGGTCAGAAAGTATATATTTTATCCTTCGCGATGTTCAGACTTTCTTCACATTTTAAAAGCGGTTTTTGGAGCTTTTTGGTAGATTTTGAAGAGGGAATCAGAGGGAACTTCATTGAGGTAAGAATTTCGAATCTAAAACTCGTTCCTATGGTGTTATTTCATTAATTAGGCTTGAAATTTATGGAAAATTGTGGTTAAATATTGAAGAAACTAGGGCTTGGAATTGGAGACCTAGAATTTGGAATTTGAGGGGTCATTTGTGGTTGGATTTTGGTAAATTTGATATTCATGAACTCGTGGGAAGACAAGGATTTCATTGATGTTTATTTTGTCGAATTCCGAGACGTGGGCCCGGGGGTCGGGTTTGGTTAATTTCGGGATTCGTGTCGTAATTTGATTATTTTCGCATGGGCTTCGTTCCCTTAGCATATTTTAACGCCATGATTCTGATTTTGGTTAGATTCGATGCAAGTTGAGGCCGAGACGAGCGGCAAAGGCATCACGGGCTAGAGATTGGACAGGATAGAGGTAAGTAATAATTGTAAATGTTGTCCTGAGGGTATGAAACCCCGGATTTCACATCGTTGTGCTACTTTGAGGTGACGTACACGCTAGATGACGAGCGTGGGGTCGTGCACCGTTGGGAATTGTGACTTCGTCCGTCCTGTATGACTGTTTATCTGCGTATTTGATTGAAAATTGTTTGCTATCATCATGTTTTGGGTTGAATGCCATATTTGGGCCTCGTGCCAGGATTTTTACTATTATTCCTTACCGTTTTGAATTAGTATTTGTATTCAGTCATGCTATATTCTACTATTTTCACAACTTAGCCATCTTTACTCGTTTTTGATATTTTAAATGATATTTTGGGCTGAGCATCATATTTTACTGTTGCCCGTGTGGCTTGTGAGATTCTGACTGAGTAAGGCCGAGGGCCTGTGTTGTGAGGATACTATAGGATCGGGCTGCGCGCCGCAACATGTGGTACTGATTGTGATATATGAGAGGTCGAGGGCCAGATTTATTATGCCACGAGGTGGCTTGTGATTGATATGAGGTCGAGAGCCTGTTGATTATGCCACGAGATGGCTTGTTATTGCGCTTGGGCAGTAAGGGGCCCCTCCCGGAGTCTATACACCCCCAGTGAGCGCGGGTACCCAGTTTGTGATGTGATCTAGCCCGAGGGGCTGATGTTGTTCTATGTTATTGCCCGAGGGACTGATATGAGTGATTATGAGATAGCCCGAGGGGCTGGTTTCTATTGGTATTTTGCCCGAGGGGATGATTTGTGTTTTTATCTTTTATATCTGTTTTCATTCACTCATTTGAACTGCTGAAAGATGTTTTAAAGAGGTTTTTACTAAACTAAGAAGTTTTTATGAGTTTTTACGATTTTACTACATTGTGCTGGTTTTACCCTGCCTCGTTGTAGCATATTGTTGTGTATTTACGTGTTTTCTTATCGCTCAGCTGCCTTTACTCTTATTACTTACTGAGTTGGCGTACTCACATTGCTCCGTGCACCCCTGTGTGCAGATTCAGGAGTCTCGGGTCACGCTAGCGATGGCTGATGTGCTTCCAGCAGGCTTGTTTGGGGTTGACTAGGTAGCTGCTCGGCGTTCGCAGCCCAGTGCTTCTCCTTCCTAATTTTATTTCATTTGTTCTGGCTTCGTATTAGACTATGTTGTCTTTTCATACTCTTAGACGGATTTTAGATGCTCATTACTGGTAACACCCCGATGTCGGATTGTGTTTGTTTCCGCATTTGTTTTATTTAGCTCTATTTTGGGATTTATCACTTATTAATGACTTAATTAATTATTATTATAACTGTCAATTGGTTTGGGGATTTGTGTCGGCTGACCTTGTTTCACGAGAGGCGCCATCACGATCAGTTCAGGTTTGGGGTCGTGACACTACAGTTGAAAAATCACGGATATCAAGGTGGGAGATCTCAACAAGCCATTTCGTTTCAATGGTACTCATTTCAAGAGATGGAAGGGTAAAGTACTTTTTTATTTGAGTCTTCTCAATGTTTCTTACGTTTTAACTGAGAAGAATCCAAGCAAAGTAGACAACTCCTCCATGAATGATGATGAGCTAATTGCCCTTCAAGAAAAAATTGAAAAATATAATGATGATTCATACAAGTGTTGGTATTATCTTATTAATTGTCTATCTGATAATTTTTATGATTATTATGATAGAACTACTCTACTACAAAGAAAATTTGAAAAGCATTGCAGAGTAAGTGTGATAGAGAGGAGGCAGATGCGAAAAAATATGCTGCTAGCAGATTTTTTCGTTTTCAAATGGTGGACAATAAATCTATAGTAGACCAAGCTCATGAATTCATAATGTCGTTGGAGAGCTCAGCTCCGTGGATATTAAAATTGGAGACAACCTTATTGTTTGTGAAATAATAGATAAACTACCACCTTCTTGGAGGAAATTTCAAAAAACTGTGCGCCACAAACAAAAGGAAACGTCACTTGAGACGTTGATAATACGGATTCGCATGGAAGAAGAGGCAAGAGGCCAAGATGCACTTATGCAATCGGAAGAGAGAACTCTATAACCCGTCACTACAAAGGTAAATTTAATTACTTCAAATAATATTACTCCTGAAACTCACAAAAATACTTCTTTGAAGCTGAAGAAGAAGACTTTTAAAAAAAATTATGGTAGACCTCCCAAGAAGAATAATGGTGCAAACAACCAAGCACAGAGTCAACAAGTTCAAATTGCAAAACCATGCTTTGTCTGTGGCAAGAGTGGGCATATTGCTCGATTTTGCAAATTTCGGAAACATGATCCTACACCACAGGCAAACGTTACCGAAGAGCCACTTGAGACGGTGATAACAGACATTAACATGGTAGAAAATATTGATAGATTGTGGGCTGATTCTGGAGCAAACTGTCATGTTTGCTATGATAGAGATTGGTTTAAAGTGTATACTCCATTTGAGGAGCCCAAAACCATCATGCTTGGTGATTCCTACACAACCTAGGTGCTTGAAAAGGGAGAGGTCGAGTTGAAGTTTACTTTAGGAAGAGTATTAATGTTGAAAGACGTACTTTATACTCCCTCAATGAGAAAAATTTTGATGTCTAGTTTTCTTCTTAACAAGGCAGGCTTCAAACAAATTATTGAGAGTGATCAATATGTAATAGTGAAAAAGAGTATATTTGTGGGTAAGGGGTATGCATGTGATGGGATGTTCAAGTTGAATGTTGAGATGAATAAAACTTCTTCTAGTTCTGTTTATATGCTTTCTTCTACTAATTTTTGGCATGCTCGTTTGTGTCATATTAATAATCGTTATGTGGGAATCATGAGTAGTTTAGGATTAATCCCAATGATTAAAAAAAAATTTGAAAAATGTGAGGCTTGTAGTAAAGCTAAAATAACTAAAAGGCCTCGTTTTCAAGTTGAAAGAAAAACTGAATTGTTAGAATTAGTTCACACTGATATTTGTGAACTTGGAGGAATTTTAATTCGTGGAGAAAATAGATATTTTATCACTTTTATTGATGATTTCTCTAAGTATACATATTTTACTTGATGAAAAATAAAAGTGATGCGTTTGAAAATTTTAAAAATTATCTCCATGAGGTTGAAAATCAATTCGGTAGAAAAATAAAAAGAGTTAGAAGTGATAGAGGCCGTGAATATGAGTCTAATGAATTTAATTCTTTTGTTAGATCATTGGGAATAATTCATGAAACTACTCCACCTTATTCTCCTGCATCAAATGGTGTGGCTGAAAGAAAAAATAGAACTTTGCTAGAGTTAACTAATGCCTTGCTTATTGAGTCAAATGCACCTTTAAATTTGTGGGGTGAAGCTATTTTGACTGCATGTTATGTGTTAAATAGGGTGCCTCATAAGAAAATAAAATTGACACCATTTGAGTTGTGGAAAAATCACAAGCCAAATTTGGGTTATTTGAGAGTTTGGGGTTGTTTAGCCTATGTTAGGCTAACGGATCCTAAAATTATAAAATTGGGTAAAAAAGTTACCACTTGTGCTTTTCTTGGTTATGCTTCTAATAGTACAACCTATAGATTTTTAAAGCTTGAAGAGAATATAATTATAGAATCAAGTGATGCTATTTTTCATGAAAATAAATTTCCGTTTGAGTCTAAAAATAGTGGAGGTCAAAGAGATAAAGATAATTTTTTGTCTATGCCTAGTTCTTCTACTTCTATTTTACAAAATGAAGAGAATATGCTTTTGAGTTAAGAAGGAGTAAAAGAGCTAGAATAGAAAAAGATTTTGGTCCTGATTTTTATATTTTAAATATTGAAAATAACCCTCTTACTTTACAAGAAGTTTTATTGTCACCTGATGCTATTTTTTGAAAAGAGGCTTTAAACGATGAAATTGAGTAGCTAATTTCTAATAAAACTTGGAAGTTGGTTTATTTACCACCAGGTTGTAAAACGATTGGGTGCAAATGGGTCCTAAGAAAAAAGTTAAAATCGGATGGTTCCGTTGATAAGTATAAAGCTAGGTTAGTTGCTAAAGGTTTTAAGCAACTAGAAGGCCTAGAATTTTTTGATACTTTTTCTCCGGTAATGTCACGACCCAAACCCCGATCCGTTCGTGATGGGGCCTCTCGTGAAGACAAGGCCAGCCAACCAACCCATTTTGCCCTTTTAAAATATTAAATATTGATTCACAGTTTTAACATAATTAAATAACCACAGTCTAAACAGAGATTTCTTTATTCAGTGCGGAACACAACCCAAACACAGCCCAAACCGGGGTGTCACAAGTCATGAGCATCTATTAGAGTGTAAATACGACTACAAGGCCCGTAATATACAAAATAAGACAGATAAACAAAAGGGAGAAATGCGGTGCTACGAACGCTGGCAGTCACCTCGCTAAACTCTGATAACTTAGCCTCCGATCAGCTCAGAACCCGCTACCGGGGGAACAAATACCTGCATCTGCACGCGAGGTGCAGGGAGTAAAGTGAGTACTCCAACTTAGTGAGTAATAAAGGTAAATAATAACTGAGCAGTAAGAAATCACGTAAGGCAAACCATGATGCTGTACAGAGCAGTGTAAAACCTTTTGAGAAAAACAATGAAGCTGTGAAATCTTAGAAAACACCTTAGCTCAGTTTAAGACTCTTTTGGAAATGGCCTTTTTTTTAGCAGTTATGCAAATGAATGCAAAACAAATAGTGCAGATAAGCACAGAAATCCGCCCCTCGGACACAACACTCTCTCAACAGATAATGCCAGACAATCGAGTAGATACCACGTGAAGTAACACAGACAACAGGTAATGGCAGGCAAATGAAGCAAAGTAAACACATAGATCAGTATCATATAGTAACCGCTGCGGCGTGCAGCCCGATCCATATATCGCTGCAGCGTGTAGCCCGATCCGTATATTTCGTCGATGGCGCTCACTGGGGGTGTGCAGACTCCGGGAGGGGCCCCTTACGGCCCAAGCGCAAATATCAAGCAATCTCGTGGCATCAAATCCAGGCCCTCGGCCTCATATCAGTACCAGTATAACACTGCTACGGCGCGCAGCCCGATCCCATTGTAATCTCACAACACAGGCCCTCGGCCTCACTCAGTCAGATAAAATCATCACAAGCCCCTCGAGCATATATAAATTAGTAGTTCTCAGCCCAAAACATCATTTAAAAATATCGTTTAAGTCTCAAAACTGAGTAAAAATGGCTGAGTTGTAAAATAGTGGAAAACAGCATGACTGAGTTCAAGTAATAAGTCAAAATAGTGAGGAAACAGTGATAATAATCCCCGAATGGTTCAAATAGTTCGCACGAAGCCCAAATATAGCAATCAGCCCAAATCATGATGATAACAAGTAAGTTTCAGTCAAATACACGGTAAAATCATCAATCGGGATGGACCAAGTCATACCCCACGCTCGCTATCCGGCGTGCAAGTCACCTCAATATATCACAAAGATGTGCAATTCGGAGTTTCAAACCCTCAGAATATCATTTACAATCATTACTCACCTCGAACCGGCAAAATCTCTAACTCGCGACGCCTTTGCCCCACAAATCAGCCTCCACGCGCGTCGAATCTATCCAAAATCAAAGCGAATACATCACAATATGTTAAGGGAACAAAGCCCAAGCGAAAACAATCAGTAACGGGCACAAATCCCGAAATTACCAAAACTCGAGCCCCGGTCCCACTTCTCGAAACTCAAAATTTTTTACATCAACGGGTTCCTTATCTCCTCACGAGTTCATACATACCAAAAGCTCTCAAATCCAACCTCAAATGGTCCTTCAAATCCATAAATAAAATTTCAAAATCCCAAGCCCTAGTTTCTTCCATTTTTAGCTTAAGTTCCATGAATTTCTAGGTTAATTTCACAATAGAATCACGTTTTAGGTTCAAAAATCTTACCTCCAATCAATTCTCCTTGAATCCTCTCAAAATGCACAGCTATGGAGGAAAAATGACTCAAAATCGCGGATGAAATGTTTAATAAACTTTCTGCCCAGTTCTGATATTCCTTCATCGCGATCGCGACCCAGGTCTCGCGATCGCGAAGTACTAAATTTCAACTTCCCAAAATAACACTATGCGAACGCGATACTGCTGCTGCGAACGCGATGCTTCCTCTCTCCAAACTACGCGAACGCGTGACTCCAGACGCGAACGCGAAGGACAATGACCCCTGACCCACAAATCCTTATACGCGAACGCCGGGGACCTTATGCGAACGCGAAGCACAAACCTCTACCCCTCCGCGATCGCGAACCCCTTAAATGCGAATGCGAAGAGCAATTTCCTGCCTTCCAAAAATTCTTCTACGCGATCGCAACACCACCTACGCGATCGCGAAGGCCAAAAACTCTGCAACACCTGAACAGCAAAATCTGCAATCTCACAAGCCAAAAATGGTCCGATTGACCATCCGAAACTCCCCCGAGGCCCCCGAGACCTCAACCAAAAGCACCAACACATCCTAAAACCTCATTCAAACTTGTTCCAATCATCCAAACGCCTCAAACAACATTAAATTACCCAAAACTCATCGAATTCAAGCATAAGTTTTTCTAAAAACTTCTGAAACACGCTTTTGATCAAAAACCCAACCAAACCATATTCGAATGACCTGAAATTTTGCACACACATCCCAAATGACATAACTAAGCTACAGCAACTCTCGGAATTCCATTCCAACTCTCGGATCAAATTCTCACCTACCAACCGGAAATCGCCAAAATACTAACTTCGCCAATTCAAGCCTAATTCTACACCGGACCTCCAAAACCAATTCCGATCACGCTCCTAAGTCACAAATCACCTCCCGAAGCTAACCGAACCATCGGAACTCGCATCTGAGCCCTCTAACACATAAGTCAACATCCGGTTGACTTTTCAAACTTAAACCTTCTTAAAAGAGACTAAATGTCTCATTTCTTACCAAATCCACTCCGAACGCAAACTAATCAACTTGATCACATAAAACACGGATAACGAAGCATAAAGAAGTAGAAATGGGGGAAAACGGAGCGGTAACTCATGAGACGACTGGCCGGGTCGTCACATCATCCCCAACTTAAGCAAACGTTCGTCCTCGAACGTGCCCAGAGTCGTTCAAAAAGCCAACCAATCGCTGAATAACCTTACCATGCGTATACCCGGGGGTGATCCCACATCACCCTATCTCATAAAGGTCCGATAACACATTGTAACTGTAATTCAATGCACTATCTAGCCCATAAACCTTAGAACCACATTTCCATTTTCGAAATCATACACAAGATCAGAACCTCACATCTATATTCAGAATAAGCCCGAACCAACTGTAATAACCCTTACCTGCAACCTCAGGTGCAATTACCTGATATACCACATAACTCAAACACTCATAGCGATAACTTCTGTTCACAACAACTGCACACAATGCCTGAATACCGGTAGAAAACCTCTTATCAACTAAAGTTTCGTTCCAACACTTTTACATGTACTGCAACTGATAACTAAAACACGCAGTAAGCCATCACCATTTCTCAGATCAACCATTCATGAAGCCACTTCCCTTTTGGCTAATACCACAATAGATTCTCGAGCCGAACCTCGATATTACCTTTCAACAAGCTGAAATCAAATCCGTTCGTTTTCATTAATGATCCCAACGATCACCTCGAATCCAACACACCACCCTGGTGACATGACACATCAATACAGGCCTAAGCCACAACTTGCATAATACGCGCACCAATAAGCAACGGTCCGAACATACTCAAATCATGAAAATGACTCAAATGAAAGAGCTGTACCTCAAGCTCACCCGTACCACCACAACACAAGGCTGAGAACACGTCTCACATCATAGAAATAGAACACACGAATCTAACCCGCAAGGTCATATCTCCACATAGCTTCGCTGCCAATGTGCGATCCTATCCAAACACTGTTCCACATGAAACACCTCAAGTCACTATGCTCAAAATTGACAACCACGCACAATTTGATGTCTGGAACCAAAGCAAATCATTACACCCTCGGTGAAACAAGTAACATACACCGCACAAACACGATAGGACATAACCGATACGCCATTCACCGAGCAACGCCCAATTACTCTTCCCGCTCGACTTCCACTATGAACCCCAATAGAACCGCACCGTATGTGCCCGTAACCAACAAATCATAACGTCTTGCAACACAGAAAGGCAACTCGTAGATCTCTCCAGATTACTGATAGCTCAACAACGGTCGAATCAATACCTCCTTTTACAATGCCATTCGAAGCCAACCAAGCCGACTCAAGATAGAACACTCACCCACATTTTCCTGCCAACGAACTCCCTAACAAGGAAACCTAAAACTGCTCCTTCCACCTCTATAACTCTGCCAGTGCCATACGATACAGTGCAAGGCACCAAATCAATAACCTTGCCTGGCGAAATGCCCGACCTTAAGAAACACATCCGAAAAGTCCCTCACCACCGGACTGAATCAATATGAGGAGCCTCAACACTGACACTCATCACAAGAGCCCAAATAAGAAAGACAAATCCTTCCCAGCCGTCCGCTGGGTCTTCGAAATATAAAAATCCCCAATAGGACATAATCCGAAATCTAACTGTCACGACCCCAGTTCACCCTCCATGAACATGTCGTGATGTCACCTAGTTCCTACAACTAGGTAAGCCTAACAATGTGGAAATAACAACCTAACTTGCGAAATGGTTAAATAAAACTAAACATATTAAAATAATAACTGCATATAAGGCCGCTCGGCCTATACAACTCAAAAGAAATGCGGAAGTCTACAACTCAATCCCAAAACCCGGAAACTCACGGGAACCACAGGCTAATAGAAATACTGTAAATGCTCTAATCTCCAGAATGTCTACATCAAAAGTATGATAGAATCTAAACACTACAGATAGAATAAGGAAGGAGACTCTTCGGTCTGCGGACGCTGCAGATATACCTCGAAGTCTCCGTAGCTCTCCTCGCCTCAAGGATAGTGCGCCTGAGTGGAGGTACCTGGATTTGCACATGAAAAACATGCGCAGGAAGGGCATGAGTACACCACAGCGGTACTCAGTAAGTGCCAAGCCTAACCTCGGTTGGGTAGTGACGAGGAAGGTCAGGGCCCTACTGAGATAAAATATAATAATAACTTAACAGTATGAAAAACTGACAATAATAATGAGTATAACAGGGAGATAAGACAGATTAAACAAGGCAATATCAAATACACAAAGAACGGAACAACCACGGAATAAGTACAACTCAACACCAAGGGTAATAATGAGGATCTCCCAGGATACCGTCCTGTAGTCCTTTTCTCAACTGTCCAGTGGATCTCCCGGGATACCGTCCCGTAGTCCATCATATGTGTATATCCGAAGGATCTCCCGGGATACCGTCCCGTAGTCCAACTATCAATGTGTAGGGGGATCTATCGGGAATCTAACCCGCAGTCCCAAAGTAAATGTGCAGGGGGATCTATCGGGAATCGAACCCGCATTCCCAAAGTAAACAAACAAGGGGGGGAGCTACCGGAATCCCACATCTGTAGTCTCAATGTAAATGCGTAACCACAACCAGAAGATATTCAGAAATGAAGTACAAAAGACAAACATCAGGTAGTACAAGCCTAGCATGCTTCACGTAGTACAGTCAAGGCAACATAAACAATTAGGCAAGTTAAATCAACTAAACATGCTTTTCTAATCTAACACAAGTTATAACTGCAAGTGAAACAAGGCAAATATAAAGGGAACTCAGTCTCAATATCTTAAGTAAAAACCGGATTTTTCAACAATTAGCTCAAGTACGCGCTCGTCACCTCACGTACAAGACACTCAATTACCACATATCATATCCTAAGGGGAAAGGTCCCCCACACAAGGTTAGACAAGCCACTGCTCAATATCAACTAGAAACCACGCCCTTGCCACGAGTATCCGACTCCAAATGGCCCAAATCTATTCAATTCCATTACACATTGTAAGTAACATTGCAAACAACTGGTTTTGCTATTTAATTCAAAGCTACGGCGTGAATTAGGTGAAATGACCAAAATGCCCTTCAGGCCAATGCCTCGGAATCAAATAATTTTCATATTTTCAGAACCCTCGTACTCCCACGAGTCTAACCATATAAAAATCTCCCAAATCAGAGGTCAAATGCTCACTCAAAACTCAATGGTTTAGCCTATGAAGTTTTACCCAAATTCTTCCAATTTTTATCCCAAATTCGGGTTTTAATGATGGATTTAACTAAAAATGATTAAATATAACTAGAAGGGATTAAAGAAACGTTACCCAATAATCTCCTCTTCAAAACCCTCTGAAAATCGCCCTTCCCCGAGCTCAAATTGATTTTTCTAACTTATGAAATCCAACCCTCAAACTCACCATTTTCTCCCACTTAGCCAAGGCCAAATATTTTTCCAAGTTTGATTTAAAGTCAGGATTTTGGCAATTGGGAATCCACCCTGAAGAAAGACCCAAAACGGGATTTTGCATCCCCGATCATCACTTCCAATGGAAAGTCATGCCCTTCGGGTTTAAAACTGCACCTTCTTTGTTCCAAAAAGCCATGGTAAAAATATTCCAACCCATCCTCCATACCTCTTTAGTTTACATTGGAGACATCCTGTTATTTAGTTATACATTGGAGGAACATATCAACTTGCTTCGTCAATTTGAGGCATTGGTAACACAGTACGGAATCATGCTCTCAGCAAAAAAGATGGTTCTTGCTCAAAAGGAGATTGATTTTCTTGGAATGCATTTTGTCCAAGGTGAATACAGTCCAGGACCACATATATGTCAAGAATTACTCAAATTTCCGGATACCAACTTCACAACAAAGCAAATCCAATAATTCTTGGGCATAATAAATTATGTGAGAGATTTCATCCCAAATATCTCTACATATATTTCTCCACTTACAGAGATGCTCAAGAAAAATGCTCCACCATGGGGAAAGAAACAAGATGAAGTAGTCAAGGAAATAAAGGAGATTTCTAAAAATGTCAAGTACCTCTATATCCCTTCGGATGGTAAGAAGATATTGCAAACTGATGCTAGCAATGAATATTGGAGTGCTGTTCTATTTGAAGAAAAAGATGGCCAGAGGAAAATATAGCGGATACGCCAGTGGAAAGTTCAAAGATAGTCGAGCAACATTATCACTCACTTTTAAGGAAATTCTTGCAGTAAAGAATGGAATCAAGAAATTTAATTTCTTCCTCATTCATACAGAATTTCTGATAGAAATGGATATGAAGGCCTTCCCAAAGATGATTCAGCTAAATGCCAAAATTATTCCCAATCCTCAGATTCTCAGGTGGGCTCAATGGTTCTCTCCATACAAGTTTGACGTCAGGCACCTGAAAGGAAAGGATAATATTCTCGCAGATTTTCTATCTCGACCAAAAGAATTCTCAAAGAGATTTTCCCCAGCAAAACTGAAGTCAAAGCAAAAACTAATCAGTCACATCTTCATGTTTTCAAGTTTACCAGGAACAAGTTCATCAAAGCCAACAGATCATCCATCGGAATTGTTCAACCTCATGGATCCCTTTGATCCGTCAATTATTATGGAAACACGAACTCATTACGAGCTCCAAGTTTTCCGACAACATGGAGGATCCATTCTCAAGCCATATGGGGTAAATCCAGAATATCCGTTCTGCCATATATTCATAGCTCAACCCAAGGATTTTCCCCAAGAACTATTATGGTTTTTCTGGTACCTGTGCCATCAATATTATATTTTCATGGAATTCAAATGCAACGTCTTCAAGGATTTTGATAACATTTCACCAGCTCTTAAAATATTTTTGCTATGGTTCAAACTTAGAAGATACTGGATGAAATGCTTCGATGATTCCTACACAGCAAAGGTATTCATGTTTCATAGGCCAGTAAAGATTATTAATGGAAAAGTCTAGGCGCAAGCAGAGGCATCATTCTGGTGGAAATTTCCCGTGTCCATTTTATCAATGGAAGAAGAATATAGCGAGGCACAAAGAATCCTTTTTCAGCAAAATAGGTGCATTCCGAAAGAGATATGGCCAAAAGATTGGGCAAGCTGGAATTATACAAGCAATCATCCTCACTGGGAAAGAGTCCGGGCAGCAGCAAAAGAATATCAAACCCCATACGAAGTCATCCGAGAAAAGATCACTCAAGACAGTTC
>NW_017671484.1:273087-277474 GCF_001879085.1 Nicotiana attenuata
GATCAGCGAGACTCTAATAAACCGGCCTGTGTTCCGTGACTCCTATGAACCTAGAGCTCTGATACCAACTTGTCATGACCCCAGTTCACCCTCCATGAACATGTCGTGATGGCACCTAGTTCCTACAACTAGGTAAGCCTAACAATGCGGAAATAACAACCTAACTTGCGAAATGGTTAAATAAAGCTAAACATATTAAAATAATAACTGCATATAAGGCCGCTCGGCCTATACAACTCAAAATAATGCGGAAGTCTACAACTCAATCCCAAAACCCGGAAACTCACGGGAACCACAGGCTAATAGAAATACTGTAAATGCTCTAATCTCCAGAATGTCTACATCAAAAGTATGATAGAATCTAAACACTACAGATAGAATAAGGAAGGAGACTCTTCGGTCTGCGGACGCTGCAGATATACCTCGAAGTCTCCGTAGCTCTCCTCGCCTCAAGGATAGTGCGCCTGAGTGGAGGTACCTGGATCTGCACATGAAAAACATGCGCAGGAAGGTCATGAGTACACCACAACGGTACTCAGTAAGTGCCAAGCCTAACCTCGGTTGGGTAGTGATGAGGAAGGTCAGGGCCCTACTGATATAAAATATAATAATAACTTAACAGTATGCAAAATTGACAATAATAATGAGTACAACAAGGAGATAAGACAGATTAAACAAGGCAATATAAAATACACAAAGAACGGAACAACCACGGAATAAGTACAACTCAACACCAAGGGTAACAATGAGGATCTCCCAGGATACCGTCCTGTAGTCCTTTTCTCAACTGTCCAGTGGATCTCCCGGAATACCGGCCCTTAGTCCATCATATGTGTCTATCCGAAGGATCTCCCGGGATACCGTCCCATAGTCCAACTATCAATGTGCAGGGGGATCTATCGGGAATCTAACCCGCAGTCCCAAAGTAAAAGTGCAGGGAGATCTATCAGGAATCTAACCCGCAGTCCCAAAGTAAATGTGCAGGGGGATCTATCGGGAATCGAACCCGCAGTCCCAAAGTAAACAAACAAGAGGGGGAGCTACCGGAATCCCACATCCGTAGTCCCAATGTAAATGCGCAACCACAACCAGAAGATATTCAGAAATGAAGTACAAAAGACAAACATCAGGTAGTATAAGCCTAGCATGCTTCACGTAGTACAGTCAAGGCAACTTAAACAATTAGGCAAGTTAAATCAACTAAACATGCTTTTCTAATCTAACACAAGTTATAAGTGCAAGTGAAACAAGGCAAATATGAAGGGAACTCAGTCTCAATATCTTAAGTAAAAACCGGATTTTTCAACAATTAGCTAAAGTACGCGCTCGTCACCTCACGTACAAGACACTCAATTACCACATATCATATCCTAAGGGGAAAGGTCCCCCACACAAGGTTAGACAAGCCACTTACCTCGAACCGGCTCAGTATCAACTAGAAACCATGCCCTTGCCACGAGTATCCGACTCCAAATGGCCCAAATCTATTCAATTCCATTACACATTGTAAATAACATCGCAAACAACTGGTTTAGCTATTTAATTCAAAGCTACGGCGTGAAATTAGGTGAAATGACCAAAATGCCCTTCAGGACAACGCCTCGGAATCGAATAATTTTCACATTTTCAGAACCCTCGTACTCTCACGAGTCTAACCATATAAAAATCTCCCAAATCGGAAGTCAAATGCTCACTCAGAACTCAATGGTTTAGCCTATGAAGTTTTACCCAAATTCTTCCTATTTTTATCCCAAATTCGAGTTTTAATGATGGATTTAGCTATAAAATGATGAAATATAACTAGAAGGGATTATAGAAACGTTACCCAATAATCTCCTCTTCAAAACCCTCTGAAAATCGCCCTTCCCCGAGCTCAAATTGATTTTTCTAACTTATGAAATCCAACCCTCGAAATTTCTATATCTGCACAGGCATTTTCGCTTCTGCGGACAAGGGACCGCTTCTGCGGTCCCACTTCTGCGGACCAAGCAACGCTTCTGCGGTTTTTCCTTAAGTTGCCAGGCTCTGCTTCTGCGGTCTTATACCGCACCTGCGGATTCCGCTTATGCGGATTTCCTACCGCTTCTGCGGTTCCAACCAATGACCCAAGGGCCGCATCTACAACTATTATCTCGCAGGTGCGTAACCGCTTCTGCGGCTACACTTCCGCACCTGCGGAAACTGAAGAAACACTCGAGTTTCGCTCTTGCGATGGACAAGACGCTTCTGCGGCTCCGCACCTACGGAACCCAAACCGCAGGTGCGGTTATGACAGGTACCAGCAGTCTTCAGCAATTCTTCAACTTCAAAAACCTTCCGTCAACCATCCGAATTCATCCCGAGGCCCTCGGGACCTCAACCAAAAACACCAATAACACCTAATACCTCATTCAAACTTGTACCAATCCTTAAACCACCTAAGACAACACCGGAAACTCCAATTAGACAAGGATTTGAGCCTAAGAACTTCGAATTTTATCAAAATACACTTTCGATAAAAAACCTAACCGAAAAACGTCCGAATGACCTGAAATTTTGAACACACATCCAAAATGACATGACGGAGCTACTGCAACTTTCGGAATTCCAATCCGACCCTCGGATCAAAAACTCACTATCAGACCGGAAACTTCAAAAATTCAAACTTCAGCATTTCAAGCCTAAATGAGCTATGGACTTCCAAAATACATTCCAGACACGCTCCCAACCCCGAAATCACCTAATGGAGCTAACGGAACCATTGGATTTCAATTCCGAGGTCGTCTTCACACTATTCCGACTATAGATCACTTTCAACACTTAAGCTCTCATTTAGGGACTAAGTGCCCCAAAACTCTCTGAAACTCAACACTGAACGTCCCGGCAAACCAAAATAGCGGAAATGAACTTAGGGGAAGCAGTTAATAGGGGATCGGGGCGTTAATTCTTAAGACGACCGGCCGGGTCGTCACACTAACATACTAAGTGACCAAAGATCCACTCGGGTCTCCAATCCTCGATAGTCACCATACCGCGCCGATACACATGATCCACAACCACATCATAGCCTGAACATGAGAACTCCCAGTCTCCAACTCCATATAGCACATGAATCATCATACCTGATCCCAATTTCGCCGTCCGAACACATGCCACACCTTTAATACCCAATCATTTCACGAGAGGTACTCTAAAATTCTTCTATGCTACCAAGAAGACTCAAATATCAGCAGTCGATCTAGCCAGAGGGTGCCACAATACTACCGAAGTGCCATCAACTTAATCACATTGCCCTTTTACTGAAACATATACTCTCGTCAAATCACTTCCAACTAGAAATACCATTTGCTTAATCATCTGAGGCCACCCGTTGCTTGAGAGTTTCATGAACTTCCTTTCAGACTGTATTGTAACCTTACACACGCAAATCTCAATCCTCCACGACATACCGCATATACCATACCATCCGAGGACAACATGAAAACTTCATCTCCCTTCCGAGCCACAGACATCTACGCACTCAACTAGCCAAGAATTTTCCATTGCTCCCACCTAGAAGAAAATTACTATACAGCCCATGCTCCGCATGCCCATAGAAAGTATACATCTCCAAACCGTGATAAAAACCATCAAGAACTCTCCGAGTTCGCCTTGCAGAAATCTGATTCATCCTCAACTTGATATTTCCTTTTTGCTGTAGCACCAAAATCCTCAACTCAGACTTACCACACGGAACCAAGCATAAAACCACACCGTCTAAGGCTCATACGTCGCTGAATACTTTTTTAAACATTCCCAGAAACACCACATCCCAGAATGCTTTACTCTGAAGAACTTCCTGCGAATCTAAATCCGTTACCTTTACTTTCCTGATACTGATACATAGAATCCCATAACTAACATAGAAATACCACAAGTCTTGACCTCTTCCAATATATACTCAGCTTCTAACCACGTATACAACTTTAAGATACCTGATTGTTACATGTAGAATCTTGAACACATTAGAACCATTCTCGAGAGTTATTTACTCTATTTGCACTGCAATTAGCCTGATCAAACGAACAGAACCACCCGCGCCTCATTAGCACTCTGACACCGCAGGACATGACCTCATCCCAATACAAACAAGCATCTTCCTGCTCTATGCACCGAGCATTCTTTACCAACAACGACTTAAGACATCCTGTGATTCTCACACACCTACGAAGCACCATATAACCTGTGTCAAAAATTTTCCTTCACTCGAGCCATCCTCGACCTCAATCTCCGTAAGCCATAACTGACTTACCAACACGCCTCGAACTGGAACCAACATAGCACCTAACCGTGCAATCAACTTAATCAATAGCAAACTCCCCCACTTGGCTCGAAGCCATAGATCAAAACACACCCAATAACTCATAAC
>NW_017671484.1:280012-290226 GCF_001879085.1 Nicotiana attenuata
GTCGAATCTATCCAAAATTAGAGCGAATACATCACAATATGCTAAGGGAACAAAGCCCAAGCGAAAACAATCAGTAATGGGCACAAATCCCGAAATTACCAAAACTCGAGCCCACTTCTCGAAACTCAGAAATTTTTACATCAACGGGTTCCTTATCTCCTCACGAGTTCATACATACCAAAAGCTCTCAAATCCGACCTCAAATGGTCCTTCAAATCCATAAATAAAATTTCAAAATCCCAAGCCCTAGTTTCTTCCATTTTTAGCTTAAGTTCCATGAATTTCTAGGTTAATTTCACAATAGAATCACGTTTTAGGTTCAAAAATCTTACCTCCAATCAATTCTCCTAGAATCCCTCTTTAATCACCTTCAAAAACTCTCAAAATGCTCAGCTATGGAGGAAAAATGACTCAAAATCGTGGATGAAATGTTTAATAAACTTTCTGCCCAGTTCTGATATTCCTTCATCCCGATCGCCACCCAGGTCTCACGATCGCGAAGCACTAAATTTCAACTTCCCAAAATAACACTATGCGAACGCGATACTGCTGCTGCGAACGCGATGCTTCCTCTCTCCAAACTACGCGAACGCGTGACTCCAGATGCGAACACGAAGGGCAATGACCCCTTACCCACAAATCCTTATACGCGAACGCGGGGGACCTTATGCGAACGCGAAGCACAAGCCTCTAGCCCTCCGCGATCGGGAACCCCTCAAACACGAACGCGAAGAGTAATTTCCTGCCTTCCAAAATTTCTTCTACGCGATCGCGACACCACCTACGCGATCGCGAAGGCCAAAAACTCTACAACACCAGAACAGCAAAATCTGCAATCTCACAAGCCAAAAATGGTCCGATTGACCATCCGAAACTCACCCGAGGCCCCCGAGACCTCAACCAAAAGCAGCAACACATCCTAAAACCTCATTCAAACTTGTTCCAATCATCAAAACGCCTCAAACAACAACAAATTACCCAAAACTCATCGAATTCAAGCCTAAGTTTTTCTAAAAACTTCCGAAACACGCTTTTGATAAAAAAAATCCAACCAAACCACATTCGAATGACCTGAAATTTTACACACACATCCCAAATGACATAACGAAGCTACAACAACTCTCGAAATTCCATTCCGACCCTTGTATCAAATTCTCACCTACCAATCGGAAATCGCCAAAATACTAACTTCGTCAATTCAAGCCTAATTTTACACCGGACCTCCAAAACCAATTCCGATCACTCTCCTAAGTCACAAATCACCTCCCGAAGCTAACCGAACCATCGGAACTCGCATCTGAGCCCTCTAACACATAAGTCAACATCCGGTTGACTTTTCCAACTTAAACCTTCTTAAAAGAGACTAAGTGTCTCATTTCTTACCAAATCCACTCCAAACGCAAACTAATCAACTTGATCACATAAAACACGGATAACGAAGCATAAAGAAGCAGAAATGGGGGGAAACGGAGCGGTAACTCATGAGACGACTGGTCGGGTCGTCTCAGGTAACTAGAATTGCATCCATTAGACTTTTAATTGCTATTGCTGCAATTTTTGATTTGCATATTCATCAAATGGATGTAAAAACTGCTTTTTGAATGGGGACCTAAATGAAGAAATTTATATAGATCAACCTGAGGGTTTTATAGAAGCAGGCCAAGAAAGTAAAGTGTGTAAACTTACTAAATCCCTATATGGCTTGAAACATGCACCTAAGCAATGGCATGAAAAGTTTGATTCCTGCATGATTGAAAATGGTTTTAAATCAAATGAGTGTGATAAGTGCTTCTATCATAAGTCTTGGAATAATTCACGTGTAATTGTTTGCCTCTATGTTGATGATTTTTTAATATTTGGCTCTAACATTAATGTTATTGGAGAAACTAAAAGCATGCTTAGTAGCCATTTTGACATGAAAGATTTGAATGAGGCAAATTTCATTCTTGGAATGAAAATTACTAGAACATGTGATGGAATTTTCCTTGATCAGTCACATTATGTTGAGAAAATTTTGAAAAAATATAATTTTATTGATTGCAAGCATGTAGTAACCCCTTTTGGTTCAAGTGTTCACTTATTTCCTGTACAAAGCGTCAATGATGTGATAAAGGAAAAATGCATAAGTACCCCCCTGACCTATACCCGGATTCCCAACTACACACTTTATCTTTGCGGGAATCCTATTATCCCCCTAAACTTTTTTTAAATGGAATAAATACCACCCTAAAACTAGACAACCAAACTCTTGGCAAGAGATGAATTACACGCGCTGGCACATGTATTTTTAGTACTTTTTTTATTCTTTCTTCTTTTTCTTATCCTTTTTTCTTATTTCTTATTATTCTTATTTTTTTGTTATTTCATTCTCTTTCTTTTTGTTTCGGTCACTATATATACCTCAATTTTTTTCGGCGTGGGAAGGTTTTCCGATGATGATTTCGTTCCCGAATGTATTTTTCTTTGCTTATGAATAGATCTTTTTGAGAGTTTAATTTGTGTATGTAAAGGATACAAAGAGGAAAAAAAATAGAATAAATGGAAGAAAAACGGTTAGATAAAGTCGTCGGTGAATGAATATCCGCCGGAATTAGAGAAGAAACGAAAAAAGAAGTAAAAGAAAAAGACAAAGGAAAAGGAAAAGGGAAAAAAAGTAAGAAAAAATGGTAAAAAAAGCAAAAAGAAAAATCTGAAAATCGTTTTTTCTTTCTTCTCACTCTCCCAAGGAGAGTGAAGTACACACACTCTGCCACGTCAGCTTTAAGAGTGCAAATAATTCAACTTTAGATTGTTTAGGGGGAGGGGAGGTAATAAAAACCTCGCAAAGGTAGAGTGTGTAGTTGGAAATTCGGGTATAGGTCAGGGGGTACTTATGCATTTTCCCATGTGATAAATCAGAAGGAATATGCTAGCTTAATCGGAAGCTTGAGATATGTGACTGATTGTACTCGGCCTGATATTGGATATGCAGTAGGAGTATTTAGTAGGTTTACAAGTAAGCCAGGTAGTGAACATTCGCATGCCATAACAAGAGTTATGATGTATTTACTTGGTAAAAAAACCTATGGCTTATTTTATAAAAAATATCTTGTTGTACTCGAAGGCTTTTCTGATGCACATTGGAACACTTTATCTGGTTATTCCTGTTCTACTACAGGTTATATTTTTTACTTTGGGAGGTGGTGCTATTTGTTGGAAATCAAAGAAACAAACAATAATTGCTAACTCTACCATGGAGGCTGAGCTAATTGCTTTTGCTTCAGCTAGTGAGGAAGCGAATTGGTTGAGAGATTTATTATTTCAAATTCCTTATTTTGAAAATCCAATTCCTCCTATTTTAATTCATTGTGATTGCACCGCTGCAATTGGTAGAGTACAAAACCGTTATTACAACGGTAAATCCAGACCTATAAGGAGAAAATATAGTACTATGAGATCATATTTGACAAGTGGTACCATTAATGTTGATTATGTTAAATCTTGTGATAATCTTGCAGATCCACTGACTAAGGCCTTAGCAAGAGAAAGGGTCTGGAGCATATTGAGGGGGATGGGATTGAAGCCCACAAGCTCATAAGTCATATATGAGGAAACCCAACCTGGGGACTAGAGATCCTATAATCAGGTTCAATGGGAAGAACGAATCATATGATGGCTTGGTTTGAAATGCACTATTTTTTTTTATTGTTCCATCCCTATGGTGTGAGTGCATTTATCCTGTAACGATTTGTGAGGTTGAGTTTTATTAACTCTTAATGAAAATTTGTAGCTCGTATGAGTGGGGTGTTAGAGTTACAGGAGCACCCTTGACATATTTCACCTATGTGAGTGTGGAAGTAGGCCGCTTCCTATGAGAATTGGGCTTGTTCTCAAAAACACTCATGAAAATCGGGATAGCACAAGGCCGTAATGTGCTGGCTAATAAAGCTCATGTCAACACCTTGATTATTATGTGTAAGCCGTGATAATTTATTTCTCTAAAGCAGTCATAGTTCAAGTCTGAGACCACTACTGACTCTGGAGTAAAGATCGATGTTTTGCTAAGTGGAGGTTCAATACAGAGCACACCTTCATTATACATAATAGTCTCCCTTCAACTGGTAAACTCTTTTATTTTAATATTAAAATTAGTGGGGGTATGTTAGTGTTTTAGCATTTGATTATTAAAACAAAATATGCCATAAATCCCACTACTCCATGATGAGAAAATGGCTATAACTCCCCTACTCCATGATGAGAAAATGGTTATAACTCTTTTGTAACTCTTATCCCATACTCTACCACTAATTACACATGAATTTATCCATTATCCCATGTTCTCCATGATTTCATAACTTACTACCCCACTTTCTTCCAATTTAATTCAAGGAAGAATCTCTATACCTATAAATAGGAATCTTTCTTCCATAATGTGGTATGTGAAAAATAATTGAGAGTGTTTCGATAAAGTGAGGTTAAAGTTATAAAAAGGAAGAAGAGAGTTTTTACTTTTGTTGAAGGAAGATGTTCATCTTGGTGGAGCTTTGGACTCAACAACTTGTCCAGAGTTTGTTCGAGTCATACGACATGATCGGGCTGTTGTATCTTAGGGGAGACAAGTCAAGAGGATTACTGCTGGACCAGTGAAGACTTTGCTGCAGTGGACTTGAATTTCCTTAAAGAGAGCGAGATATCCGCGCCTCAGTCTGAAGATATTTTATTTTCTTCATTTTAGTTTCAACTGTAATTGTATTTTCACCACAACAGAAACCAAATAAGGAAACATAGAGAACAATTCCTGTTAGAAAAAATAATTTTTAATATCTCAAAAAGAAATGTTCTAAATCATGTCTAGATTCATTCTTTTAATGGGGCCTTTATTGGATTAAATATTTTTAAAATATTTCTTTAATATTTGTAACTGATAACTATCAAGTTTGATTTCAATTTCTACCAATTAAATCTGACCATTGAATAGTTATTATGGGATTCTTTATGTTAGTTTTGAAAAAGTCAAATATATTCATTTGTATAGCCATAATGGCTATTATGCCGGCAACGTTTCTTTAAATCATTTTTTTGGACTATACAAGTCTTTTGTGGTCACTTTGAATAAAAACAAGAAGTAAGAAAATACCTTCTCCTTTTTCCTTTGTGCTCGGTTTTATTTTATTCAATCTTTGTTGCTTCTGCTCCTAGTTTATACTAGAAGAGCTTGTTGAATCCTGGGGGATACGCCTAATTTTATTCATCACGGTGTGCGCGAAATATCCTTAAGAACAGTGTCCTTGACACGCCCCAAGCTAAATTTTAATTCTCCTTAATTCAATATTTTTCCAACAATCATAAGGATATTTACACTGTTTTATTATGGAGAATTAAGTTTGACGTTATCCAAGTTATTTTTGAAAATGGGACTTGTACTTCAAGTTTGCACAATGATCTTATGGAGAATACCACTCTCTGTTCAAAATATTTTTGTGAGCTGCGAAATATTACTCTAAGTCAATAAGCATTCTAGGAGATGCTAAAGATGGTACTATACATTAAAAGACGGTGACTTCTTCTACACTTGGTGTGTTTGTCCATGACATAATATTTACGTATACCAGGTACGCATAATTGGTTTAATACCTCCTTAGTTTTTATTCTTTCCTGCTTATTCTCGTGAGAATATAATAGGCAGAACTTTGCATCAAGTTGATTCATATAAGATCGGAAAAAAAGTAACTCTCTTAAGTTTCTGTGAATTTTATTTTTTTGAAATGATAGAAAAGCTCACGTTGTACTTTTGTTTCCATTAGTCTTTAAAATGGTGAGTTTTTTTTTTATGTTAAGTTGATCTAGTGAAAATGATATTAAGTTGTCTTATAATAGACAAATATAAAGAAGAAAAATAATATGCCTTGCTTATGTTTCTCATCTTATAATTGTCATATCAACTGGATATATTCTACTTCTTTAAGAATATTTACCCATTTTTTAATAAAAATATTACTTTCTTAAAAGATTTGTTGATGATGATATAGTATGGGTGGATGTTCATAATCTTGTGAGTTCTTATTGCCTTACAAATATGGAATATATTAACAAGACGTGATTAAAATAATCATGAGATAAGATTTTTATGTTCTTCTTAATCTAATTGTATAGATGGAAAGAAGAATATGATTTTTAAATTAATTAATGAGTTGCATAGCCTATGTGATAATCATTGGGTGAAGCTATATTATTAGCTTGTTATTTATAAAGTAGAACTCTTTATGAGTTGTGATAAGGTTAACTCCTTAGCCAGAAAATTTTCGAAAATATAGGGGATCGTGGTGTCGAGAGTTATATAGCCTGATTCTAAGAAGGAAAAAGGTGAGAAAACTTATTTATTAATGTTATAATAAAGCATTACAAAATTAAAATTTTTGGTGGCAAAAATTTATATTGGAAGATCAAAAATATATTTTTGTATTTCTGGATCTGAAAATTATTTTGCTTCGGGTCTTTTAGTCGTTTGGATGAAAAAATCATTGAATTATGACTCGTTTCCTACTATTTTGAGATATTTTTATAGAAGTTAAAATTGCTTCTATATTTAGAAAATTTTACTTTGGTACTTGACTATGGAAGATTTAGAAAGAAAATAAATTCTTATGTGTTGAAAGATGTTTCAAAGGCACTTGTACAGAAGTCAAGTTCCATTTCATTTGAGATGATTTTATGTCTTACTTGAGAAATACTATGAGTTAGTATTCTATGTGTGGATTTTTCACTGTATTAGAAGGATACAGTGATGATATTGAATCTCTGATTCAGATGTGAAAAACTCACTAGTGATTGTGTGATCACCTTTTGATGGGGTGTTATGATATTGGAGTTGTCTGGCGATGAGGTTGATTAAGAAACCTCTTGGTGAATATTCCACTAGGAATTAAGCCGACAACATTTGTGTCGATGAATTGTGATTGCCGAGGCGCAATAACCATTGTAAGAAAATAAATCTTTCAATGGGCAGAGTTTACACATTCTCTTGAGATATAATGTGATAAAGCAATTGCTTAGAGAGAAATGTATATACAAATTATGTGTAGTCAAAAGAGGATTTGGCCGATCCTTTGATTTATGAGTGAAACATCGAGGGGAACGAGACTATTGCCATTGAGTTATATCAACAATGATGGTAACCGAACCTATGTAATTGTAGATCCCATGAAGTAGGTTCATATGGGTAATAACAAGTCATTAGTTGATCAAATATGCACTATTAAATTATGTCCCTTCCTATGGTGTGTGTGTGTGTGTGTATAGTGCAAGACTGCAAGGAATGTGAGGTTGAGTTATTAAACTCTTAATCCAATAATCCATAGCCTTTTTATAGGTGGTGTATTGTGCTGCAGAATACACTTGATGGATGGATCTATATGAGTATGGAGTGGGGCCGCTCCTATGAAATTTATGGCAAAAATTTCTAGAGCACTCATGAAAACCAGGCGCCCACATGGCCTATTAGCGCAAAACCGCGATAAACAACAAAGTGTGTGAGGGTATAATGTGATAGATAAGACATTAAACTTGTAAAAGAATTCTTGGTTCATAGAAGTTTTAAACTTCACCAATTGTTCTGTAAGTTTAATCTTATTTTATCTAGGTCTGGTTCATAGTCCAAGAGACACCAGATTTGACGCATTATGCTCATTTGTGAAAACCCAGCAAAGTTTCTTATTTTATTTTATTTTGTAATATTCTTTTTGAGCTATGTGGGGGATTGTCAGAAAAAATAATTTTTAATATCTCAAAAAGAAATGTTCTAAATCATGTCTAGATTCATTCTTTTAATGTGGTCTTTATTACATTAAATATTTTGAATATATTACTTTAATATTTGTAACTGATAACTATCAAGTTTGATTTCAATTTCTACCAATTAAATCTGACCATTGAATAGTTATTATGGAGTTCTTTATGTTAATTTGAAAAAGTCAAATCTATTCATTTGTATAGCCATAATGGCTATTATGCTGGCAACGTTTCTTTAAATTATTTTTTTGGACTATATAAGTCTTTTGTGGTCAATTTGAATAAAGAAAAAGAAGTAAGAAAATACCTTCTCCTTTTTCCTTTGTGCTGGGTTTTATTTTATTCAATCTTTATTGTTTCTGCTCCTAGTTTATTCTAGAAGAATTTGTTGAATCTTGGGGTATACGCCTAATTTTATTCATCGATGTGGACGAAATATCCTTAAGGACAGTGTCCTTGACACGCCTCAAGCTAAATTTTATTCTCCTTAATTCAATATTTTTCCAACAATTCCTACTCCTAATCAACCAGCTCTAATTTGTTGCTATAAATCTCACTCAAATTTCCTCACTCCCCATTCAACTCATCTAATCAATCTACTCCAACTATGGTTCCACTTATGGCTGAATTAGAGAAACAACACTCAAGAATGACGTTTCCAAAGGTAACCAAAGCAACTACAACATTCAAGAAGAAATCACAAAACTTTGAAGATATTCCGCAGAGGCGATGTTGTTGAAGTTGCGAGCAAAGAAGATGGATTCCAAGCTGGTTCATACTATGATGCAATAGTGGTGTTGTTGGACTTTAAGCCATTGGGCTTTAAAGTAGAAGAAGTGTGAATTGGAAATGGAGGGAAATAAAATGGAGGGAAATCGAAAATTTGAAGAAGTGAACTTTTGTCTTGCACTTTGTCCCTCATTGGTGAGGGACAACCACATTTCTGTGCTTATATATAGAATCACTTCTTAAACCTCTTTAAATGAGTTGAAAAGAATTAACCCTCGCGCCGTCGTCGTCGCTCGCTCGGCTTCGGCTTCGTCAATCGATCGATAAGATTATTTTTGGACAAAATTTATTTAATTATTTAATAATTAATTGAATGCCAAATCACTGCTGAAAATACGCAAGAACCCTGCTGAAGGTTCAGAGGGCCTCTCTGGCCGCGCTTCTGCCGCGACCGCGGTAGAACCGCGGCAAGCAGGTTCAGAAAGCCTCTCTGACCGCGGTTCTGCCGCGACCGCGGTAGAACCGCGGCAGGCAGCGTATTCTTCTGAAAAGGCACCTTTTCCAGACACCTCTTCTGATAATTGCCTATAAATTTTGAGGCAAGGCTCCATTTTCTACACACGAAAAACACTCCAGAACTTCTTTCTTCTGAATATACTGCATCCTAATTCGCAGTCTCTCTCTCTCAAATTCGTAAGTGTGATTTTGCTCCGTTCTTTGAGTTCGTTGGTATCCTGCAGTATGTATTTCCACTGTTGCAAGAAGGTTTATTCCGTTTTATCCTGGGAGGATTTAATCCATTACCTTGGCAACGTGTGAGGGGGTTAAAATTCCTTAAGGACACACAAGAAAATTGTGGACTCGGAATATTTCTTAAACTCTTCTGTTTTTCCAGTTTCTTTTATTTTTCTAACAGTTTTTTTCTGATTTTGTGTTTTAACACAGTAGCGCTCACAAGCTTAAGGAATTTTAATATTATCGTTTCTGTGTTGATTATATGTATTAAACTGTTTTCTATATACTTTGTTGGAGACTAAAGCCTTGTTGCTTTCTACTCCAATAATTCTTTCTGCCCGGTTTAAAATACATAAAAACTTTGTCGGAATAATAAACGTACGGGTTTGAAGTATATAAAAACTTCACCATTGTTACGTGTTGTATGTTTGGTTTGATATTCAGTTTGAAGATATCAAAACTTCATTGATTTAACAAAGTTCTGTATTGTTTTCAACTTTACAGAAATATGACGAATGAAAACCAAACTAATGGAAGTGTTGCGGGAACGGGTGCTACTGTTACGAGTGTTGTTGCCTCGTCAAGCCGTTCTACTCCTGCTCATGCTATGGCACCAGCAGAAAAACCCGGAAATTTTTCAGGTATTGACTTCAAACGCTGGCAAATGAAGATGCTCTTCTATCTTACTGCGTTGAGTTTGCAACGTTTCATCAAGGAGGATTCTCCGGTCATGGCTGAAAATACTCCGGATGATGAACGACTTGTTGTAACTGAAGCATGGAAACATTCTGATTTCCTGTGCAAAAACTACATTTTGAGTTGTTTGGAAGATGGTTTGTACAATGTCTATAGCGTCATGGAAACTTCAAAAGCATTATGGAATGCGCTTGAGAAGAAGTACAAGACTGAGGATGCCGGACTTAAGAAGTTCGTGGCTGCAAGGTTCTTGGATTTCAAGATGATTGACACTAGGTCGGTCATAA
>NW_017671485.1:0-5475 GCF_001879085.1 Nicotiana attenuata
CATCCTGATGCATCTTACGTGCTACTTGCGCATTTATTTGCTTGGATTTGCATGTTGACCGGCTCGTCTAAATGAGAGAAAAGTATACAAAAAAATAAGCAGTGTTAGGACTAAGGGAGGGTAACCATTTGTTGTGAGAAACCAAACGCCCAAATAGTACCGAAATGCTGCCAAATTTCAGAAAATTAAAATATATTTGGAAAATAGAAAGAAAATTTGTTACCCAAATAGCTTGATTTTGGCAAATCTGCCCGAACTACGCCGGTTTGATTCTCGCCGGATGTGAGATACGTAGGCAACCCTCATCGGGTCCAACCTCACCCTTTTTGCAAAGATAGCCAAAATACCAAAAAATTTAATTTTTGTCAAATACATTGGGTGATGCCACTCTTGTTTTACAAAATAAGCCGAATGTCCCCAAAAGGACGCCGGAAGGCCGTTTTTGCAAGAATAGCCACCCTGAGTCATTTTCAAATGGTTTGCAGGAACAGCCTTAAAATCTTCCTTCCAGAAGTGCTGAAAGGCCGTATTTGCAAATCCAAATCCTTATTTTCTAAGTAAAGAATTTTTGCATAAATAGCCATTTTTCAAAATAAGTCATTAAATTCCCCTAAAATAAATATGCAGGATGAATTCAAGTGACATCGAAACCTTCTCAGTCCTGAGCGAGACCCCTTTGAAACTCCATATGTGGTGGCATGACCTGGGAAAAGGAAGCAGAGATACTGTGATCAAAAGCCTGGGCGGTCTCGTAGATTTATTAAAAATCAAGCCAAGAACAGATATCATTGAGGCACTAATACCATTTTGGGACCCGACCCGTAATGTGTTTCGGTTTTCAGATTTTGAGCTCACGCCTACATTAGAAGAGATCGCCGGATACGCAGGTCTAAATGGGAACCTCCGTGGTAGATACCCTTTGGCTCCACGGCCGGTAACTCTTCACAGGTTTTTAGATTTGTTGAACATTAGTCGGGATATTCAAGACCCACATTTGGCGGAAGGGTGCTGTACACTACATTTCCTGTATCACCGGTATGGTAACCCCAAAGGCTTTGAGGAACCCAATACAGGATTGACACATGCTGGAAACAAAGACAAATGGGAGGCCCGACGCGGATTAGCCTTCATGGTGGCCTTTTTGGGAGTGTTAGTTTGTCCCAGGAAAGACGGTCACATAGACCTTGGTCTAGTAGGCATGCTAGATGTTGCCATAAAGAAACCTACTAGCACAGTGGTTCCTTTGATTGTAGCAGAAATATATCGAGCTCTGACCAAATGTCGAGAAGGGGAGAAATTCTTTCAAGGTTGCAATGTGCTCTTGCAGTTGTGGGTACAGGAACATCTCTGTCACCGCACAGGCTACATGAATTACGGTTTAACCGGGTTGAGTTGTATCGCAGAGTTCGAGACCCGAGTTACAGGTATTGAGTTCCCGGAAGGTACTGAGGCCTGGTTGTCATGTTTAAGATCCTTCACTGCAGATAAAGTTGAATGGGCTTATGGATGGCTTCCTGCCACTGAAGCTGTATACACATCAGCAGAAGTCCCTTATATTCTTCTGATGGGTATTCGAAGCATTCAGCCTTATGCTCCTTACCGAGTTTTGCGACAATTTGGAAGATTTCAGACGGTACACGGTGATGAGGACCTGAGTGGGCAAGTCATTGAGTTGGGCCCAAAAGCTGCATTCCCTGAAGGCCAAATCCGGAAAATCTGGAATGAGTGCAGGTATCTTGAGCTTAAAACTATAGTACAGGACCGGGCCAGAGGTGAAGTAGATCCCAAATATTTGGTTTGGTTTGGTAAAAGGTTTCAAATCCCCGAGAGACCCGCCAAAAGGCCGCATGTGCAACAATTAACAAACGAGGCTCGGGTGCAGTGGGATTTGGCTAAAGAAAAAGAGTACAGAGCTCGGATTGGCGCATTGGAAAAACAGGTTCAGGAGCTTCGGTTCGAAAACAGCTTGCAAGCCGCAGCCGATGAAGGTGATAAAAAGCAATTGGTCCAAGAGAATGAAGCTCTCAAGATCCAAATTCAACAATTGAAATTAGATGCAAGGAATAGAGAAAGAAGTCCGTCTGACGAAAGATTGATAAGGGGATTAAAGAAACAAGTCCTGGACTGTCAGGAAGAACTGGAAAAATCCGAGGGAAGTACGGCAAAACTTCGGGCTCAATGGGCAAAGAAGACAGAGGAAAGGGCCCAGTTCGTGCAGCAAATGAAGAAAAACTATGAGGGAACCATTGCCAACTTGAAAAGAAAAATGAATACTCTTGAAGAAAAGGCAGCCCGTCGGGAGAAAGAACTACAGGCTGAAAGGGAACAGTGCTATAAATTAATTGCCGATATGGAGAAGGAACTAAAATTGTTACAGGATCTTCACTTCCAGGATTCGCAGGTACTAGAAGCCCGCACTCAACAGATAAGCCGGCTACTCCAAGAGAAGGGTCAAAACCGGGAGAGAATCATAAACATTGCCAACTATATTGTCATGAAGTGTCAGGCTGGTGAACGTATGGGTCGTACCACATTCTTTGCCTCCGCGATGATATTTGTTCTCCAGGTCATGAACGATTTAGATCAGTTGCAAAAGGGTCTTGCACGCAGGCCCGCGGCGATGCCGAGTGATGCCCCGCGGGCCCCAGGATTTGAAGCCTTGATGTACTCTTGAGTCTGTAGTTTTCGTGTCTGGTTTTGTACTTTCTATTTCCAAGAAAGAAAAGCAAATAGTCTAGTAGCTTTGTAATCGCTTTTTGTTATTAATAAAAATTTGAAAATTCCCAAAACAAATTGTTTCTTTATTGCATCTAGGTTTGCATTTATGTGCAAGAACTACGCTTGGTCTGATTCATGCGGGGTCATGATACGTAGGCAATCTCCATAGGATTCGACCGTATCTCCTAAAAATAAAACACGAGGGAAGGAAATAAAAGAAAACAAGAGAGGAAAAGAAACGCAAAAAAGAAAATAAGGAATCGAGAGAAGAACCATGGCAGAAGAACAGGGAAAAAGCAAAAACGAAAAAGAGGAAGAAAAGCAAGAAAAACAAAGAGAGGAAATCAGAAGAAGAAAAAATAGAAAAGAAAGCCGGGATGACACATGCAACCAGTGCAAACATGTAGACAACCGTTTAACTGTATAGGTGCATCACACCCCAATGTGCGATTACCTATCTGTTACTTGTCTCAAACTAACCGCGTGTTGCTCATTCCAGCCCAGCTTTTAGAAATGGTGGTTGGTTGTGGTAAGCTGGCATCGCATCAATACTTTACCAGATCAAAAGGAAGTGTGGAAATGTCTACCGAAATGACTTTGCCCGCAGTCCCTATTTCTGAAGATAGCCCCATTTCGGGGGTCCCGGTCTCTGAATCTTTTACAGCTGAAGAGAATCGAATCTTGCGCTTGCGATTGATGGAAATGTGGGATGCTTGGAACAATGGAAAGGAACCTCCAAGCAATATTCCCGGATTCCCAGAATTATTCCCTAGAGCTGGAGGTGCTACCACTGTCCCTATCAGTCACCCTCCTACCCCTTTTGGACAACCTACCATGACTACCCACTTCGTTGGAACACCTTCTGAGGTCCGTCCCGAGGTATTCCCAACAGGAATGGTTCCTAACATCGTCACTGCTCCACCGTGTCCTGCCACCACACAGCCTTCGCTGCCAAGGCCTGCTTTTGATCCTTCAGCATTCACATTCCAAAACCCCGCCTTCCCATCAGATCCTCCCCAGTATCCCGTATACAATTACTCTCAGCCACCCCCATACGAGCTTACGCCAGGGCAGGACAAAAACCCCAAAGACACAGAACAGGATGAAATGGCAAAGAGAATGAGGAGCCTCGAGCAGAGCCTGAAAAACATGCAAGGATTAAGTGGGCAAAAGAGTGTCTCATACACGGATCTATGTATGTTCCCTCATGTTCATCTGCCATTAGGGTTCAAAACTCCAAAATTTGAGAAGTATGACGGACACGGTGACCCTATTGCTCACTTAAAGAAGTATTGCAATCAGTTACGGGGAGCCGGTGGCAAAGAAGAGCTTTTGATGGCGTATTTTGGAGAAAGCTTGGTAGGTGTCGCTTCAGAATGGTACATGGATCAAGATGTCTCACGTTGGTATATTTGGGATGATCTGGCCCGAGACTTTGTTCGACAATTTCAGTACAACATTGACATCGCACCAGACAGGAACTCTTTGGCAAATCTAAAGAAGAAACCATCAGAAAGCTTCCGTGAGTATGCAATTAAATGGCGTGAACAGGCATCGAGAGTGAAACCTCCAATGGACGAGGTGGAGATGGTTACTGTTTTTCTCCAAGCACAGGAAGCAGATTATTTTCAGAATATGATGTCCGCCATGGGTAAACCTTTCGCCGAGGCAATAAAAATCGGAGAGATGGTAGAAAATGGTTTGAAAACAGGTAGAATTTTGAGTCAAGCAGCCATAAGAGCCACCTCCCAAGCCATTCAAGGTGGGTCTGGAGGAATGGCCAAAAGCAAAAAGAAAGAGGATACAATGATGGTGGCATCGGGAGAAAGAAGATATCGGGCTCCCAGACCGGTATTCTCTGAAAGAACCCCTCAACACTACTACCCGCATACGGGAACGGCCTATGCTCCTGCACCTTATGCAGTCATGAATGCACAACCTTTTGGCCGACCACAACCACAAGCTAACCGAAATCCACCCCCGTTCCAAAGAAATCAACCTCCTTACCAGAACCAGTATAATCCCCGACTACCGTAGAATAACTTTCGTCCTCGAGAACCTCCCAGGAGACCAAATTTTACGCCAATCGGTGAACCCTATTCCAGTTTGTTCCCGAAACTCATCCAGATGAATTTGCTGCAGCCTATTCCCCAAAACAGGCAGAACCCAGAATCTTCAGCTTATCAACGAGGGGTCCATTGTGCTTACCATTCAGGAGCCGAAGGGCATAGTACTGATAACTGCTGGACATTGAAGAAGGCTGTGGAAGATTTGATTGAACAAGGGAAAATAGTGTTGAGGGATGAAGAAGCCCCGAATGTGACTAATAACCCGTTGCCTACTCACAACAATGGGCCGGTAATCGGTATGATTTGCGAAGACAGAGAATTTGATCCGGCTTTGAAAGCCATCATTGCCATTGCTGATGTAGAACAGAAGCCCAAGGTACTCCCAAAGCAAAGAAAAGGGGAGAGAAAGGATAAAATTGTCAAAGCTGAGATTGAGAAGAAACCTGAAGCAAAAACAGAAATGAACTCCTCTGACAATGGAATTCTCTACGTGCCCCGAGGACGCCAAGAAAAACCATTGGTTGTCACTATTCCAAGGAAAGCTGAGATAAAAGGGGAAACACCAGTGCACAAAGGAGCCTATGTGGTACGGGGGACAATTAAACCGCCTCGGCTGAGTGAGCCAGTGGTTATTGGACGCGTACCACAGAAGCCAATGACAGACCCCTCTACAGTGCCATGGAACTAC
>NW_017671485.1:7614-54145 GCF_001879085.1 Nicotiana attenuata
ATGAATCAAATCGCCGTTGCACACCCTGCATGATGACACTTACCGAACAAAACTTGTGAAACAATCCCTCCATGGTTTATCCAGTAATTACCCAAGGGGCTCGAAATTTCTGCACAACAAACCATTCATGTGGGTCCACATATCTGCGGTCACTTCATGCAAATTCTTCCCCCTCGCTTCAACACATCTAACAGTACAGTCTGTGGAGGTCCTTTTAAACAAAACTTTACCGCTTTAAAGAAAAACCCCAACTTCGCGTGGGTCGCCTAATTGTCTTTTCTTGGAATCCTTTTCCAGTGGCCTGCTCAGGGGTATCCTGAGGTTTTCAGAAATCTCTGATATGCATGAACCAGGGCTGATCACTAGAGTCTGCCTCAAGCGTTTTGCAATACCCGTGCTTTTCTTTGATGTTGATCTCTAAAGGAAATCAATAATGAGCGTGCCTGATAATGCAACATTCTTGAGTAGAGTTACAAGTGCAATCTGCTTAGTCATTTATGGACAAACCGGAGAATTACCTGAAATTTAACCCGACTGGAAGCGTCTGGTAAGATTTTTTTCTTTTTTCAAATCCGTCGATAAGGAAATGAAGCTAACATCCGAGTTCCCAATCTCCTGGCTGCGGATAATCAAATTCGGAGTCCCCCGATGATAATATCTTCAACTCTTGGTCAATTGCCATATTCATGCATGAATACATTGGCTTCGTATTCAGCCGGTGTTCTGCAAAACGAGCCTGGCTGTAGCTGGTAAGTTTTTGGGACTGAGTATATCAAGATTGCCCCCAAGCTAACAACCCATGCAAACTGCTCCGTCAAAGAACATTTTCCAGGCACGAGCGTCCTCAAAGAGCTTCTATGAATTTAACTCTTCATCGATACGGTACTTAAGGTTGATCTCATCAACGTTTTTTTTTCACAAATGATCTTCCAACGGCCAACATTATTGCTGTGCGCAGTAAACATAGACATGCAACTCACTAGAAATTTGCCATTGTGCAACCTCAGGCATCGGTTCTGGGAATAGTATTCAAGATCCACCTGGTTTAGATAGGGGGTGTGGGTTAAGATAATGTCTTCAACTGAGGCAACACGTCAGAGCGCGCATGTCCAACAAAGTGATGGTCCCACCCGGTGAAACTTCATGCTCAGATAGAATATGCCTCTCCTCCAGTATTTGCATATGGCCGAACACAACCAAAAAGATTCTACCAACACCATCAAAAGAACGAAGTCCCGCGGAACCAAACGGATCAATCGGACATCGTAACTAGCACCTTTCTCGCTTAAGTCGAAAAAGAGCAGCCTCTGTGCACAAATTTACTATCTGGCGAACGAGCAAAGAAGCTTCACACCAGGGGTACGAGGCCAACATTTACCACTATTATGTTCGGCGGAACAAAAAAAACATTTGCTCTTGCGCTCTTATTCTCGATCAAGGAACAGAATACGCCTTCTCGCTCAAAAAACAAGTTGAAGCGTATTATCTTTCAAGCCGGCACCAGACGCACCTCACATAATAACCCAGGTTGGATCCTTTGAAATACATAATATCCACAACCGATATGCCCCACTGGGCTCGGAGTGGGCACCAAAAATGGCAAATCTTTGCTACTGACGTTTTGGACGATAGTCTATGTTACATCGCACGCGATGACTTAATGAAGCTCAAGGGCTATGTTAGGGACAAGATAATTGCTGAAAAACCCCTGGGTTGATGAGGAATACAACCTTTAGTACTATTTCCCGCCAAAAAACCTAATATTTATCGAGAACACGGCTGGTCTAAATTACCTCATGTAAGCCATATTTCTATTGTTAGCGACGCCTTCGTGTGGGCCGTGTAGGAAAATTGTTCTTTGACGGAATCCCGAAGCGTAATGCAATGAGGTGTAATAGGCCATTTGGTATCGGTGCTAATCTGTGATCTTAGTGCACCCACAAAAATGTCAACACTACCCAGCTACCTCAAAGCACAGTCTAACCCGGCTTCCCTTGTTGCCCACATGAAACCCAGAAGCGCCACGAGAATAGCCAAGCGACACCGAAAAGCACAACGCTTAGAATACGAAGCTATTGCTAATCAATGAACTCGTGCAAATGGAACAGGTTGGCAATCACCAATACAGATGTTGAAGATTATTAATCATGGGACTATCCGATTTGATTATCCCGGGGCAAGCCCCCAAGAGAATGGTGAAACTCGAGATGTATAAGCCTCATATCCTTTACTCGACGCATGTGAAAATCTCACCAGACGCTCCAGTCAGGAAAATTTCAGGTATATCCCTCGGTTCATATAATGAACTAGCATGATGCACTGTGCTACTCTTAGCTTCAATGTTGCCTTATCCAGCAAGCGCTCCATATTGATCCTTTAGAGATGCACATCAAGAAAAAAAACACGGGTATTGCAATACGCTGAGCAGAATCTCAGTGATCAGCCCTAGTATTCATATATTCAAGAGATTTCTTGACAAATCAAGGTCTTGAAATACCCGCTGAGCAGTCCACTGAATCAGAAAAAGGAGGCCATTAGTCACGAACACTGCAGATGGTTTCTTCCTTAATGGGTGACGTTTTGTATAAAAGACTCAGACCTCAACCGTTAAGATGATGTACGCCGACAGAAGCCAGTAAGAATTGCATTGAATGAAGTGCTACGCAGAGTATGTGGACACCCACTATGAATGTTATGTTTAGCAAGAAAAATTTATGCCGAGCTGGGTATTATGAGTAAACCCATGGAAGATTGTTTCAGTTTTGTTCGGAAGTGTCATCCCAAAATTACCAGTGCACGCGATTTGATTCTTGCGCCCTCCGACCAAACTTCATTCCACCGACTGTTCAGCACTCGTTGGACCGTTTGTTGCATGGGGGCAGTGGATCGTCACTTGGCACAATTCTGAGCCGAGGCCTCAAACGACATAGTTCATATTCGGGTAGGCAATTGACTATTTCACCAAAATGGTTGAGGGCATCACTCTCAAAGGACAAATCACCAAAGAAAGCTGTTGGTAGACTTGTGCACTTCCAATCTCATTGCCGCTTTGGTCATTCCGTGCAACTATGTTACACAAGCAGCTAACTTGAACAGTCGCGCTGATGGAGTCTAGGAGTGAGGGTATGTGAACAATTCCAATCATAACCATAGGAAACTCAGACTTCCTACGCGTGCCAAAAGTCTCAATGGTGCTGTCGAGCAGCAAAATAAGAACATCAAGAAGCATTCTGAGGACACAAATGATTCACGAGTCTCCCTTCGGAAAACAAGACTGCCTGAAAAGTACCTTGCTTTACTTGGATATTCGTACCCACAGGACGCACTTCAATCGGAAAGCAACCACCGTATACCTGTTAGTTACGTACTGAAACAGTCACTACCGAAGAACGTGGAAAATTCCTCACTCCGATAATCGTTGCAGGCTGGAGATTAGGGACAGTGAATGGGTTAAACCCACTAGACAATTTGCCATTAATTGATGAAAAAACGAATGGCCTGCGTTTCGTCACCGACAGCTTTTTACCATACAAAGGAATGCCCGTCTTATTGATAAGGAAAGTGCACGTTTCCCAGGAATTTTTGAAGCTGGGTCAGCTGGTACTCAGACGCATTTCTACCTCATCATTCACGGAATGCAAAGGGAAATTCGCCTTTCCCAATGAAAGGTCCGCTTAATCATTCGAAAAATATTGCACAAGGGGAGCATGTATCTCGGGAGGACATCGAAGGGAAATGAATCCTGACAGCAGTGAATTCAGTGCAGTAAAAGGGTACTACGTCTAATCCTCTGCACGATGGCTTTTGTGCAATTGAAGGATGACGAAAGGCTTTCCTTCTCGCTATCCAAAACACTATCAACCCTTCGTAAACCCATTTGAAGCCGGTTACCCTTCTTTCGGCCCACCCTCTTGGAACCCGAAGTTACGAAAAGAAAAGAAAAGAAAATAGAAAAGAAAAAAAAAAGAGAAGGAGAAAAAAGAAAAAAAAAAACAGAGAAAAAGAAAAAAAGAAACAAAGAAAAAATATATATTGAAAAGGGGAAAAAGAAAAAATGGATTGAAAGAAAAAGAAAAAAGGAAAACAAAAACAAAAAACAACCAAAAAAAAAAAAAAAAAAAAAACAAAGTTGTCGAACTACGATTTGACTTGATCCCGAAAGGTACGTAGGCAGCCTCTCTCTGGTCAGGGTCTACACCAAAGCAAAAATCCCAATTCTCCACAAAAGATGAAACTGGGCAGATGATATATAATGGTTCGGCTATGAATTCCGCCAAAAGGTTTCCAGAGTTGCACTTCCGTCCAGATCCTTTACCCAAAACCTTGTCCATTCCTTCCCCGATCAATTGGCAAGGCAATGATAATTGAAAGCAACATTGTTGGACTGGACAGTCCAATTGAGAGAGAAATAAAATGAGGTGCTATTGGTAAAACTTCGGGCACATAAGCGATTGCGAAGTAGAGAAACTGAAAATGAAGAGAGTCCGCTTATGATGAAAAACTCGCAAAGAGCATTATCGTGGCGACAGTGAAGATAAAATATGAAGAGGTCGTATTGGCGAAAACCCCGCAAAAGCGCTGTCGAGTCCCGAACAAAGAATCTCGCCACTGAAAGGAGTTCCTGCAAGGTTCCCTGTTTTTTGAAATAACTGATTAATGGTTCACCGAGAAACCGGAATTTGTTGATCGGGCGTCCAGTCAAAGAAGCATGTCCATGATATTTTGAAGCCACATCGCACACCCCAGTATAAGTCCTTCTTTTTCCCGAAAGGAGCTTCTCGTTTAAACTCACATGACGCCTTCTGATGATTACTTCTTCTTTCAATCCCTTTCGTTTAACTCTGATTCCGTAGCTCAGTACAAAAAAATACAGCAGCCAGGACACGGTTTCACAGGGCTCCGCTGGTCGAGTAGTCGAAAAGTACCAAGCCTCATGGGAGGTGCTCATGGGCATCCGATTGACATAGTGTTTGATGCTTTTCAAGCCAAGAACACTTGAAAAGAAAGGAAAGTCAAAGGCACAAGGTCACTAAGGGCCAAATAAAGTCGAAGAAGGCTACTGAGCCCACTCACGGGCGATCATCATGAATCATTAAGGTTGACGAGTCAGTTCAAAGAGATTCACCTCAAGCAAAAAAAGAACAAAACAACATGCGACTTCTCAACGGGAAATAGGTCGCCGAGACAACAAGCAATTATAGGGATGATGCAAGCCACAAAAACCAACCACCATTTCAAACTAACAAATTCTTCCTTGTTTGATAAACAGCTTTAATAGACAAATTACAACACCGTGCACGAAGCAGATGCAGTCCAAAAAAAGAAATGGAAGTGCGCAAGCGTTGAAACAAGCTTTAATTGTCAGCAGAGAAAACGACACAAAAAAGGAAGTCCCCTTCCTCAAATTCTTTTAATCGATTGCTAAATAAAAGGAAAAACACTGGAAAGAGGAAAACAATAATGAAAAACGAAAAAAAAGAGAGAAGAAATAAAAATTGAAAATCCCAAAAAATAAAAAAAAAAAAAAAAAAAAATCATGGTAGCGTAGGATCCCATTCCCTAAATATCCGGAGACAAAAACCGTGGAGCTTTTTCTTTAAAAACCCGTAACAAAAACCGACGATCTCCCGGTAACAAAAACCTGTGGAGCTTATTTCTTTCAAAATTCACGAAAACATAAAGAAACCGAGATCTCCCGCGAACAAAAAACCGTGGAGCTTTTCTTCAAAACTCCGGATACGAAAAACCGAGATCTCCCGGAACAAAAACCGCGAGCGTTTTTCTTCAAATCCCGGAACAAAAATCGAGGAATCTCCCGGAACAAAAACCGTGGAGCTTTTTCTTTCCAAAAATCCGGACACAAAAAACCGAGGATCTCCCGGAACAAAAACCGCGGAGCTTTTTTTTCCAATCCGCCGGAACAAAACGAGGATCTCCCGGAACAAAAACCGCGGGAGCTTTTTCTTTTCCAAAAATCCCGGAACCAAAAAACCGAGGATCTCCCGGAACAAAAACCGTGGAGCTTTTCTTTCCAAAAATCCCGGAAACAAAAAACCGAGGATCTCCCGGGAACAAAAACCGCGAGCTTTTTCTTTCCAAATCCCGGAACAAAAACCGAGGATCTCCCGAACAAAAAACCGTGTAGCTTTTTCTTTCCAAGTCCCGGAACAAAAACCGAGATGATCTCCCGGAACAAAAAACCGGTGCAGCTTTTTCTTTCCAAATCCCGAACAAAAATTCGAGGATCTCCCGGAACAAAAACCGTGGAGCTTTCCTTTCCAAATCCCGGAACAAAAAATGAGGATCTCCCGGAACAAAAACCGTGGAGCTTTTTCTTTCCAAAAACCCAGAACAAAGACCCAGAGGCTCTCATCACACAATGCCCGATCCGATCTGTGTACAGCTAACTCACGAAATTTTCCTAGTGAAAATGGGGCAGAAAAATTCGTTCTTCTTGTTCGTTTTGTTATCATAAGCAGGTTAACCTCAAGACGCCAAGGTGTGAGATGACCAATGGAATAAAATCTCAATCCGGAATCAAGAAAAGAGAAAAGAACAAAGATAAACTCAAATGTGAGACAAGCCTAAGGGCGCGCGATTGATTCAAAATTTGATTTACAGTCACAGCTCCGTTGGTCCCTGTTTTGACTCAATGCTGCGAAACCAGAACCACACAAGCAAACAAACTATAACGTGAGCATCAGGCATATCAGATCGGAGTCACAGGCAGTAATCAACTAAGGCTCAAGATCAAAGATGCAAGAGATCTATAAATAGGAATCTTGTAACCCATAGTTGATAGGCTTAGCTAGCTTAGCTTTTGATTTCTTTTGGTGTGTAATAAGGAAGAGTCAGTAAGCAAGTAGCAGCCAGCAACAGCAATGACATCACAGCTCCCTGGTATCCCAGCTATACCACAATTTTCCCGCAACTACATCTGACCTGATTCCTGTTTAGCCAAGATATGTAGCAGGCCACCTCAGAAGCAGGTTACGTCAACTCTTTTCAAGATAGCCTTTCACATGGAATATGCAAACTGGCCTACAAAACAATCGTCTCATTTTCGCTCACTTGTCTTTTTGCATGAAATAACCCTTCGTGTTCCGGGCAAAGAGGGCAGCTGTGAGCACGTGATTTTTGCCCTAAGCAAACAATTTCCAAAAGTTTCAAAGTTAATTGATTTCCTTATTATTTTACAATTTTTTGTGATTTTTGTTAAATTTTTTGTGTCAATTAGTTGCATTTTTTCATATGAAAATACAGAAAAATATGCACATGCATTTTAAGAATTTAATTTCACAATTTTAGTATTAATTAGGCATTAATTAGATTTAGAATAAAGTTTAAAGAAAAATTGCAAAAAATAGTCTTGTTGCACTCTTAATTGCTAATTGTTGCGTTTTATTTCTAAATAGAGTTTTAAGTAATTTTAGGAGTTTAAATAGTTTAATTGAGTCTTTGTTTTGTTTTAGCATTTTTTATAAAATCAAGAAAAAAACAAAATAAATACAAAATACAAAAAATATATAATACACAAGAAAGTAAAGAGGGCTGCCCAAGAATTGGGCCCAAATAGCTGAGCCCAAACAGACTTGGCACCCAACCCGTCCAAACCCAACCCATAGTACCCGGTCCAGCTTTGTGGTAGTGAAACGACGCCGTTTCATTGGCGTTAGATCAGGACCATCGAGGTTTCTTGATCGGACGGTCCTGAAGCTTGGGCCAATTAATATATATATGTCCAAACACACCCCCCCTACCCCCATCGCCTCTTCAGTCCACCCCATCCTCAGAGACCAAAATAAACTCCGGCCGCCACCCTCCACCCTGAGCCACCGTGTGCTGCCGTCCTCCGCCATCCGCCGGCGGCGATGCTCCAAATAATCCCAAAATTACACCCCTCACTCCTCTTTTCCTCCTCTTTTCCTCCTCTTTCCAACCCCCAAATCTATTTCCCTCAAATCCTCATCGATTTTGTCAAATCTCAAATCTAAAAAACCGGTGAAAACACCAAATCGCCCAAACTCAACCAAGTTCACATCTCATAGTCCCCATAACTTCCTCAACCTGAAACCCAAGCCAAAAACCTTAGAATATCACCGGTTAAGCTCGAATCTCGGATCTAGGGTTTTCGAATCTTTAGCCCGTTTGGAGTCTCAATAATTTGGATGATTTTAATTAGTGTTATAAGTTTATTTTTGATAAAATAAACCTATAATATTAATTAAAATTCAATTCCAGAAATCAATCAAGTTCGAAGAACGAAACCAGTGAGTCTTCGTTTTATTTTTTTTTTAGTTTTGTTTTAATTTGATTTGGGTTTTATCTGTTTAATTAAGTTTAGTTCTAATCCTCGAATAATTCTAATTGTTGATTTAATTTCGATATAATTCTGTCTGTGATTTCTAGCTAAATGTTTAGGTTAGTCCTTAGGCTAATTCTCATTTCTGTTCGTTTCTGAGCTGATTTTCAACTGTTAGTTTAATTCTATTTCATTTAAAATCTAGATAATAGTTTACTCTTTGTTTTTAGCATTCTGTAGTTCAACATTTAGTCTTGATTAGTTGTTAATTTCTGTCTAGTTAAGTTGGTTATAGCTGAATAGTTTATACCATTTTAGTTAACCGTAGTTGACAAAGAGGTTGGATTCAACTAGTATGGGACTAGTAATTTCAGGGAACAAATAAGGGCAGTATAGGCATGGGAAATGGTAGTTTAATCAGATTTAGTAAAAATTGAAATGAGGTAGGGGTAGTTTAGGGATTTCAATCATGAAAAATCAGAATAGAACCCCCAAGGACTTTCTAGAAGGGGTTTTGAACTGAAAATTCACAAAATAGGTGTAGTTACTTGTGTAACAAGTCAGGAAATAAGGGGCAAAAATAGAGTTAAAAGAGGGAGCAAAGGGTAAAATTAAAAGTTGGAGTTGCCCTAGTAATTTGCCTATAAAGGCAATGTTACTTGGAGCTGAAGGGAGATTTTGAGAGAGGCAGAAAAAGGCTGAAAAGTTTCTGCAGCTCTAGGCAACAAAAACTCCAAGAAATACCATTCTATTGAGGTCTTTTAGATAAATTTCGAGTTTCAGCTCCTACATTCAAGTTTCTAGCTTAGATTAAAGATAAAAATGACTTGAAATACCTTGTGTTTGGCTGCTGAAGTTCATAGTTCGAGTCTGATTTTGATTTCAATTTTGTGTGGGTTCATTCAAGTTGTTTTGGGTAGTTCACTGGTTGAAATTGTCCTGGGTTGTTCGATATCGCCTCTGGGTTTACAATAAATCCCAAGTTGTTGATTTCTGTTGCTATACTGCTGTTGAAGTTGCTGACTCAACCTTCTTCTCTTACTTTGCCTTAATCCCAGGTACACTTCCTGTAGCTCTCGAGAGTTGGAAATGGATTGAATGCTGCTGTATTGTTAGCTAGATTTAAAACCCTATTGTATTTTCATATAAATAATTAAGGACTGTTTGGAAGTGAGACATGTAATTGTTAGAGCAGAAATTGGTTTGTTAGCACATTATAACTGTTTATATTGGACTGTATGAACTATTTTGGGACTCATATGATTATTATAAATGTGATACAGATTATAGTAGTAAGTGTTAACCTGGTCGTTAGATAGACTTGAGGTTCGATTCCAGATTAAGGTGCTATTTAGCTCATAGGAACTGCATTGGTTAAATTCAGTCTAGCTATCTCTTTTGTTTGAGATTTCAGCTGCGTTAGAATGATTGTTGAAAACAGGTAAAAAAAAAGTATATGTGCTAAGTTCAGCCAAACACGACACATGCCTTTACATTTTAGTTTTGAAATCAAAGCAGCGTTTCTACATCATGACTGAGTTTGATTGCCTTAATTCAGTTGTCAAATCCTCTAACTATTTGCAAGATTCCTTCAGTATAGATCTGAATAGAAAATTTAGATTTTTATTGATAGTTGTACTAAATTTGAAGTTGAAGCCGTCTCAGTAATTTTGTTTGGGCTCGTCCATAGGCCCAGAGTTGGTAGCCCACGCCATTTGTCCTGGGCATCAACATTATTGACGCAAGGCCTAGTTCCAGGTCTACCTACTTTCCCAATTGGGCTTGCGTCAAGGCCCAAAGTTGATAGCAGTCCACAAAACGATTTCATTTTTATTCTGTTGGACCAAGTTCAAAATTCAATGCTGAAAGCTCGAAGTTGTAACATAGGTTTTGGGCTTTTCAAGTTAGGTAGCGAATTCAAATTAAGAGGTTTTTCCCTTTTGTTTGAGTTCGGACTTGAACTTGAGGCCCGAATTTTATAATGCTAATTAATTAGGGCCTCTTTTAGAGACAACACTGTAATAGAAAATCATAGTTTCTTTTAGGATGGCCTTTAACTAAAAATGAGACGAGCCTCGCCGAACAAAACATATAAATTGCGGGGCCCTCATTAAATACTTAATTAAAATACTTAGAAGTTCGGGACATGCCATTTAGCGAATTTTCATGGCTTCCCGCAAAGTGAATAAGACGCTAGCCATTTTAGGCGCGCTTTTTAATAATTTTACCTTCTTAAATACGGGTGCACATTTATGTGACCCAAATCTAAATCCCAAAACGTTGAATAAGAGGTATTGCGGATCCGGGTGCATTTCATGTGACGTGATCCAAAAACACGCTCTTAAACGGCGTTCACTTTCGTAAAAATAACTAAAGCGGTAAATAATCTCAAAAATTGCATTGTAGGTTGGAATGTGTATAAAAATCGGATTTTTAGCCATTTATAATAATTTAAGCGACCGTGCTGGAACCACGGGATCCGGGGGTGCCTAACACCTTCCCTCGGGTCAACAGAATTCCTTATTCAGAATCTCTGGTTCGCAGACTCCAATTGGGAAGTCGATTTTTTCCTCGATTTGGGATTTAAATTAAATCGGTGACTTGGGACACCAAAAGCCAATCCTTTCCCAAGTGGCGACTCTAAAAAATAAATAAATAATCCCATTTCTAATAATGTCACTTTAAATGGACAAACTCCCTTATACATTTTATCCTTCGGGGTAGGTGTGTAAAAAAGGAGGTGTGACAGTACCTGCTTCTTCATTCCTTTAATCAATCATCAAACTCTGGAATCCATTAAGCTCATCAACACTGTGGCCCTCATGTTGCTTAGCTTTGGTTGCTCTTGCAGCTGATTTGCCTGCTACTGTGATCCAACTTGCTTCCTTATTTTGCATTTCATCTCTTCCTTGGTCTGGTTCAGTCCTTTGATTGACTGAACTTTCTTTTATCTGATCTTTCTCCTTATTCTCATTTCCTCCTTCTTTATTAGTTTTGACCCATATCATTCTACCCTTGTTAGCCTTCTTCTGCTGCATATTTCTTTGCTGTTGCATTGGCTTCCTATTTTCAGCACAGTCATGTCCTATTTTTAAACACTTACTGCAGTATTTTGGCTCCCAATCATACTCCACCTCCTGTACCATCTCCTTCCCTTTAGGATCCTGTAGTTTCACCTGCCTTGGAAGGGGTTTAGTGACGTCCATTTCTACTAATAATCGAGCATATGAGATCCTAACTGCTCCAGTCGTACATTAATCAACATAAATAGGATTACCTAGGGCACTTCCTATTTTGCTTAATGCAGTCATACTCCACCAGTTAATGGGTAAGTTGGGCAACTTAACCCATAATAGGATTGTCTTTAGAACTTCATCATGTAAATTGAACTCCTCCGACCACGCCTTCATAATAATTGGTCGATTATTGATTGTATGTGGCCCAGAGTACAAAACTTGGTCCCTTTCCTCAATACTGCTGAAACGTATAATGAAATAGTCTTCATTGTGGTAGTAGATCTGAGGTTTCATTGAGTACTTACCCATTGAATTCACAAATCTGTCCATAGCTCCAATAGTGGGTGATTCTCCTATTACGTATATTACAATAGCATTTTTCCATTTCTCGGTCTTCTGTTCTACATCTTCAGCCTCTAGCTTCACCATTTTCTCACCATTATGCACAATTGGGGCAATAAATTGAAGATCCATGCCCTTCATAGCCAATTTGTTCCCAACCACCACGTTTGCCCATGTTTTAGTCCTATTTTCAGTCTGTTTTTCATCATCTTTAGTTTTCTCTACAGTACCATAATTGCATGGTACTGTTCTATTCGTGTTCTTCTTTGCCCTTGCTCTTGCCTCCCTGTCTCATCTCCTCTAGCAGTAATTGCCATTGGAGCTGGGGTACTCATCCCTTCCTTCATTTTCCCTTTGCTTCTAGCTAGATCTCCTTCTTCTCTGTTTCCCCAGCTTGCATGTTTCTCGATTTAGGTCTTTCCTCTGGTTCTTCAATTCGTAGCCCTTTTGGAGAGACAAACAACTCTAGCACAGCATTCCTAGTTGCTGAAGAATGCTGCTCATCCGTCACATTCTTCTGTTGATTCCGCTTGGGTCTTCCCCTCCCTCCCATGGCTTCCAAGTGCAGGTTAGCTAGCCACGTTAATTTGCGCCGAGAGAACAGTTGCATATATAGCTATTAAAATACATAAAATTAGATACACTAACAAATTTGACCTAGGAAAATGTAAACCAAACACTCAAAATTGAAACGAGAACCTCGCGTTTTCACGTACTGAAAATATTAATATAAAATATTCAACTAGCTTGAGAAAACAAATTACAAAATTATGTAATACTTGTAGCGGCGAATCCGTAAAAAATGCACGGGGCGCCCTTCAAGATTCTATAACTTCAAGCACTGCTGAATGAGTCTCCGGTGAAATCATGTTAAGCGTCATGTGAAATTCCTGGATAAACAATACAATCAAGATAAGAACTCTATTAACATATACATACAAAACCGGTAGGAAACAATGTTCCAGACTTTTTTTGTAGCAATAAGTTAGATGACTGTTAGAAGTGGTTAGGTATTTGAAATTGAGTATCCTGGTAGAAGCTTTTTCAAAAACTTCAGCTTATATAGTGCTGAAGTTTTTACAAATGAACTAAATAACTTCAACATCTTCTGCTGAAATTTTTGAAAAAGCTTTATGACAAAACTAATGAATCGAGGACAAAAAAACTTCAGCTTATTTAGTGTTGAAGTTTTTACAAATAAACTAAATAACTTCAGCATCTTCTGCTGAAGTTTTTGAAAAAGCTTTATGACAAAACTAATGAATCCAGGACAAAAAAACTTCAGCTTATTCAGTATTGAACTTTTTACAAATGAACTAAATAACTTCAGCATCTTCTGCTGAAGTTTTTGAAAAAGCTTTATGACAAAAGTAATAAATCTATGACAAAAAAACTTCAGCTTATTTAGTGCTGAAGTTTTTACAAATGAATTAAATAACTTCAGCATCACAAAACTTTAGCTACTAGAATGTTTAAGTTCAGCAATTACAAATAAAAACTTCAGCAAATAGAAAACAAAACTTCAGCACTAGAATGCTTAAGTTCAGCAATTACAAACAAAAACTTCAGCACACTTGGTTCAACAATTTTTGCTACTTCAGGCCCGTCTACTAAAATGCTGAAGTTTGCGTGATTGCCTTTGATACTTCAGGCCCGTATGCTGAAGTTACGCGAAAAAGTGGGTACGCTTGCAATTTTTTTGCAAAGCGGGTACAAGTTAAAACGTGATCCAAAAAGCGGGTATAAATGCAAATGCCCCGGCGAATCCAAGTGGAATCGGGCCCAGTAACAATGTATTTAGCATTTTTAAGGTGAAATGATACCGTATAGCCGCTCTTGATATAATAGCCGAAAAATATATATTTTGTATATTATATACAACAATTATACATATACACTCTTTCGGCTACCGAATGTAAATAATTTTTTGCGCGGGCTAAAAGCGATAATATCCCGGAAAAATAATATTATATAGCCGCTCTCAAAATAATAAACGAAAGAACATATATTTTTTATATATATATACACACATTATGTATGTTATATACAAAAAATATACAAATTTTATGAGGAAGAAAAAAAAAAAGCTTGCGAGATGCAAGACATTTGACGCTGGCGGGCGGAGTGCGCACATAGCTATTTTTAGGAACTTTATTTAAAAAATAGTCAAAATTTATGAATTTTCAAATTTAAATCGTCGGGTCTTAAGTCGTCTAAAGTCATCAAATTTCAGACTTTTGAGTTTTGAGTCTGAAGAATCAGCAGCAACAACAGTACGTTTAGTATGAAATTTTTCTAAACTAGCTAAAGTTTAAATATAAAAAATTAAGCAGTCCCTTGAAAATATATGTTGCATTACGTGATCCTTTGCCTTCCCTAATCTGTGTATATATATAAAGACAAATATATGTGCCCCCTGGTTATAAAATGACAGAGACTGCAAATAGATAATTTAAGCATTGTCAAAGAGAGGAGTTTTTCAAATTTTGATGCTCTAAAATTAGTCGAATTAATTAATTGATTTTTACCATTGAAGATTGTGTCGACTATTCATTTAAATCACAAGCGTGTATCAGTTTCTTTGTCTTTGGCGTGTTAATTTGGTTATATTCGTTTTAACTTAAATAGATATATCACTCGCCCAAAACCGTTCAAGTTTAGACTAGGGCTGGGCATATATCGGGTAAAATTGATAACTCGAACCGTTAATTGTTTATGGGGTTATTGTTTCGGGTTATTGGGTTAATGATCGGTAACAATTTAGAATTTTTTCACTATTAGGTTATCGGTTAGGGCCTCGTTTTGCCAATTTTTTTAATGGGTTAAGCGATACCCAATAAGAATTAATAAAATTATGACTTTACCCTTAAGTATATACATATGCTAGGGTTTCAGGTCATTCTCTCCTATTCTTTCTCAGTCGCACTCTCAGTTGCTTCATCTTCATTCTTCATAGACCTTACTAGTTACTCCTAGCGTAAGTCTTTAGTCTTATACATTATGCTTTTAATTTTTATAACAAAATACATCTTCATATTGGTATTTTTGACTCTTAATGATTCTTTATTTTTTTATTTTCGTTTTTGTAACGACCCGACCGGTCGTTTTGAGCCTTTGCACGTTGATCGCCAGTTCCCGAACATGACTTGCCCCGTGTAATGTATTATGACTAATGTAGATCGTTGGTTTAGGTTTTCAGGAAAAATTTGGAATGAATTTGAAAGAACAGTTGCAGTTGAAAGCTTTGAATTTGAAAGGTTTGACCAAGAGTTGACTTATTTGTATATGAGCTCGGATCGGAAGGTGATTTATGACTTAGGAGTGTGATCGGAAGTGGTTTTGGAGGTCCGGTGTAGAATTAGGCTTGAATTGGCGAAGTTAGTATTTTGGCGAATTCCGGTTGATGGGTGAGATTTTGATCCGAGGGTCGGAATGGAATTCCGATAGTTGCTGTAGCTTCGTTATGTGATTTGAGATGTGTGTGCAAAAATTTCAGGTCATTTGGACGTGGTATGGATGGGTTTTGATCAAATGCGTGTTTCGGAAGTTTTTTTGGAAAACTTAGGCTTGAATTCGATGTAAATTGATGGTTTTGGTGTTGTTTGAGGTGTTTTGATGATTGGAACAAGTTTGAATGAGGTTTTAGGATGTGTTGATGCTTTTGGTTGAGGTCCCGGGGGCCTCGGGGTGATTTCGGATGGTTAACGGGAAGATTTTGAACTTGGGAGATTACAGAAAAATATGCTGCTTCTGGTGTTTTCGCACCTGCGGTGTGGGGACCGCAGGTCCGGTGACGCACATGCGAGAGGATAACCGCAGATGCGATTTTGGGAGAGGAAGATTGGAACCGCAGATGGGGTAGGGGGCCCGCACCTGCGGAGCCGCAGATGCGGCTACTGGACCGCAGAAGCGGTTTTGGACTTTAATGAATTTCCGCAGAAGCGGATGGTTGGACCGCATATGCGGTACCGCAGAAGCGGAACTTGGACCGCAGATGCGGAAAGGCCTGGGAAGACCTTATATGTTATTTCATTGCGTGATTTCTGGGTTATTCCACCATTGTTGCCTTCGACCTTGGAGTTTTTGGAGCGATTCTGAAGAGGGAAATCAAGAGACTTCGTTAAGGTAAGGAATTTTGGTCTTAAAACTCGATTATATTGTGAAATCCACCTAGAAATTCATGGAAACTAAGCCTAAAATTGAAGAGCTAGGGCTTGAGAAATTGGACTTTTGAATTGGGATTTGAAGGACCATTTGAAGTCGGATTTGAGAACTTTTGATATGTATGAACTCGTGAGAACATAAGGAATCTAATGATGTGAAAATTTCTGAGTTTCGAGAAGTGGGCCCGGGGCTCGGGTTTTGCTAATTTCGGGATTTTTGATATTTTTCGATTGTTTTCACTTGGGCTTTGTTCCCTTAGCATATTATGATGTATTCGCTCTGATTGTGGTTAGATTCGACGCGCGTGGAGGCCGATTTGAGGGGCAAAGGCGTCACGAGCTAGAGATTTCGCCGGTTCGAGGTGAGTAATGATTGTAAATGATATCCTGAGGGTTTGAAACCTCGGACTGCACATCGTAGTGCTGTATTGAGGCGAGACACGCGCTGGATGATGAGCGTGGGGTCTTTTACTGTTAGGGATCGTGACTTGGTCCGTCCCGATTGATGATTTTACCGCATATTTGACTGAAACTTTTTTGTTGTCATCATAATTTGGGCTGATTGCCATATTTGGGCTTCGTGCCAGTTATTTGTACCCCTTCGGGGATGGTTGTTGATATTTACTCACTGTTTGATTTTATACTTGAACTCAGTCATGTATTTTCCACTGTTTTCAAAACTCAGCCAAGTTTATTTTGCTTTAACACTTGAAATGATATTTCCTATACTATTTTTGGGCCGAGCAGCATGTTTTACTGTTTTCCGAGGGGCTTATGTGATTTTTGACTGAGTAAGGCCGAGTGCCTGTGTGCGAGGATACTTTTGGATCGGGCTGCACGCCGCAACAGTGTTATACTGATACTGAGATGAGGCCGATGGCCTAGACTTGATGCCACGAGATGGCTTGATATTGCTCTTGGGCCGTTGTCACGACCCGGATTTTCCACCCTCGGGAGTCGTGGTGGCGCCTACTAATGAGAGCTAGGCAAGCCAAATTTGATTACTTGCACATTAATAATCCAATCCATTTTAACAATTTACGACAATAATACAAAAGCAACGAAGTTTAATAATAAGCGGAAGTCTTAACATTTTATAGAAACTGAATAGAAATGCGGAAAGTTCAACAAAATCCTCTACCCAAGACTGGTGTCACAGTTTCACAGACGGTCTAAAAATACTACACATAAAGGTCTTAAAGAAATAAACTCGACACTGTCTCCGGAATTACATGAAAGAAAGCAGGGACATAGATGAAAGGAGACGCCAGGGCCTTCGAATGCTTGCAAGGCTACCTCGGGTCTCGCTGGACTGAAAGCCTACTCCCACACTACTGCTGCTGCTGTCCGAAGCCTGGATCTGTGCAAAATAGCACAGAGTGTAGTATCATCACAACCGACCCCATGTGCTGGTAAGTGCCTAGCCTAACCCCGGCGAAGTAGTGACGAGGTTAGGACCAGACCACCAATTAAACCTGTGCAGATATACATATACAAGTACAACGGAGACGTAGCAAGAAAATAACAATTTAAGCTAAGGAAGGGAGCATGCTTCAGGGGCAACAGTTAGAAATAAAATTTCAGGAATAATAGAGCGTACATCTACAATTTAACTTCTAGCAGTAAATGAAAAGATAAGGCAACTTTCATATTCAATTCATCTTGTTGCAGGCGTGCAACCCGATCCCATTTCTCAATATCTCGTGGTAGGCGTACCACCCGCTCCCCTTTCAATATCACTTGTGGTAGGCGTACCACCCGCTCCCATTTCAATATATCAACAGTTCCACCAAAAGAAAATTTACTCTAACAAACGCAACCATTAATACGAGTTCACAAGACAGCAAGTACACAAAATTTATGATTCACTAAGGAAAACAAATAATGACAAATAGCAATTTTATTATGGATTATAAGGGGGCAATTAGGCAATTTAGTAATTAATAGGTTGAATGTCATGTAGCAATTAAGTCACATAATCATGAAGCAATTAAGGCATAAATTCAAGACATAACGTTGCGCAAGGACACCTTAGTTCAATAATAACAAGTGACAAGGTAAAGGGAAGTATAAACGTAAAGAATCACAGAAATAATGGAATAAGACAAGTGATGCACTCAAACTAATAACAACATGAAATCATAGCAAACTGCAATAAGTGCACGGCATCACCCTCCGTGCTTTTACTCTCATCCTTACTAAGCAATAATATCATAAAATATGCACGGCATCACCCTTCGTGCTTTTACTCTCTTTCCTCACATATAATCAATAGAATTGGCACGGAATGGTACATCGTGCGGCACGGCATCACCCTTCGTGCTTTTACTCTCATCCTTACCAAGCAATAATATCATATAATGTGCACGGCATCACCCTTCGTGCTTTTACTCTCTTTCCTCACATATAATCAATAGAATTGGCACGGAATGGTACATCGTGCGGCACGGCATCACCCTTCGTGCTTTACTCTCTTTCCTCACATATAATCAATAGAATTGGCACGGAATGGTACATCGTGCGGCACGGCATCACCTTTCGTGCTTTAACACTCTTCCTCACCCATTCAACAATCACAAACAAGGGCAAGGGAATAAATAAACAATAATAAAAATCCCGGCAAGGGAACACAAACAACCAATTAAAACCCGGCAAGGGTACAACATCAATAATCTCAATGTCCCGGCAAGGGAAAATATCAATAACTCTTTCTCTTTCTTTCACTTTCATCTCATAGTTCACATTATCACTCGAGCCAATGCTCCAAAGATTTACTTATCTCATATACCTTCACAATTTGTATTTCAACTCGAGCCAACGCTCCACGAAGTTCAAAAATCAGAATTCCTTTCACAAGATCTTCACAACATATAGAAGTCATCAATTAAACATGGAAGATATAAAAAAATCCCAACTATTCGCGAAATAAGGACTCACGGTCATGCTAGACACCGATGTATAGATACCCGTCACCATGCCTATACATCATACCCGACAATTAGCAAGTAGAAAATAAGACTCAACTCCTATTCCCTCAAGCTAGGGTTAAACCAAACACTTACCTCGATGCCTTGAAATCAACTCAAGCCTCAACTATGGCTTTACCCCGTGATTGCACCTCCAATCCGCTTGAATCTAGCCACAAATTACTTAATTACATTAATAAACACTAAATGAATCAATTTGAATGCATAAAAATGGATTTCCCAAAGTTTTTCCCAAAAATTCCAAAATTGCCCCCGGGCCCACGTGACCAAAACCCGAGGTTCGAACCAAAACCCGGTTACCCATTCCCCCACGAACTCAAATATGTAACTTGTTTTGAAATCGGACCTCAAAGTGAGGTCCAAACCCCCAATTTTTGCAAAACCTAGGTTCCACCCAAAACCCCCAAATTCTCCCATGGAAATCTTTGATTTCAAGCAGAAAACATGTTGAATGATGTTAATGATTGAAAGAAATGAGTAAAAACCAACTTAAAATTGATTTGGAAGAAAACTAGTTCTTGAAAAATCGTCCAAAGGAGTTGTGTTTTGAAAATGCGGTGAAAAATATCTTAAAATCGACTAAGTATGAAAAATGCAGGTTGCAGATGTGGGAAATGCGAACTGGGGTTCGCAATTGCGAACCCCGACCTGCTACTTTGGGAATTGCGAACAAAAGTTCGCATTTGCGAACCATTGGCATATTTGGGGACTTCGCATTTGCGAACAAAAGTGTCGCATTTGCGAAAGTCCCAGCTTTCGCATTTGCGATGCTATGATCGCATTTGCGATCCCTGTACAATGAGAGCACCTTCGCATTTGCGAAGGATTTTTCGCATTTGCGAGCAAGGCTTCGCAAATGCGAAGCCTGCAGGTCAGATCATACCAGCAATTTTCCAAGTTCAAAAATGCACTCCGTGGCCTATCCAAAACTCACTCGAGCCCTCGGAGCTCCAAACCAAATATACACACAACCTCAAAAACATCCTACGGACTTATCCATGCGATCAAATCGCCAAAATAACATCATATACATCGAATTAAGACTCAAATTTCATGATTCCTTCCAAATTTTCATAAAACATCAAATTTCCATTTTAAGTCCGAAACACGTCAAACGACGTCCGTTTTCAAACAAACTTTACAGAAAGCGCTTAAACCATATATAAGACTTGTACCGGGCGACGGAACCAAAATACGAGCCCGATACCATAGTCTTTTAATCAAATTCCATTTTCGTTTTCCTTAATTATTTCATGAAAACAATTTCACACAAAAATTCATTCCTCGGGCTTGGGACCTCGGAATTCGATTCCGGGCATACGCCCAAGTCCCATATTTTCCTACGGACCCTCCGGGACCGTCCAATCATGGGTCCGGGTCCGTTTACCCAAAAAGTTGACCGAAGTCAAATTTATTCATATTAATATCAAAATTTAGCATTTTTCACACAGAATTCATATTTAAGCTTTCCGGCTACACGCTCGGACAACGCACGCAAATCGAGGTAATCCTAAATGAGGTTTTCAAGGCTTCAGAAGCACATAATGAGTAAGGAAACAAGTGATGACCCTTTGGGTCGTCACAGCCGTATGGGGCCCCTCCCGGAGTCTGCACACCCCCAGTGAGCGCCGTCGACGATAAATGGATCGGGCTGCACGCCGCAGTGATATATGGATCGGGTTGCACGCGGAAGCGGTATTGGTACTGTTCTATGTGTTTACCTTATTTCATTTGTCTGCCATTGTCTGTTGTCTGTGCTACTTCATGCAATATCTACCTGATTGCCCGGCATTACCTGATAACAGAGTGTTGTGCCCAGGGGCGGATTTTCTGTGCTTATCCGTATTATTTGTTTTGCATTCATTTGCGTAACCGCTAAAAAAGTCATTTCCAAAAGAGGTTTAAATTGAGCTAAGACGTTTTTCTAAAGATTTTACTGCTTCACTGTTTTTCTCAAAGGGTTTTACACTGCTCTATACAGCACGATGGTTTGTTTTACGGGATTTCTTACGGCTCAGTTATTATTTACCTTTATTACTTACTGAGTCGGAGTACTCACTTTACTCCCTGCACCTTGTGTGCAGATGCTGGTATTTGTTCACCCGGTAGCGGGTTTTGAGCTGATCGGAGGCTAAGCTTATCGGAGTTTAGCGAGGTGACTGCTAGCGTTCGCAGCACCACATTTCTTCCTTATGTTTATCAGTCCTCTTTTGCATATTTTAGGCCTTGTAGTGGTATTTATACTCTGATAGATGCTCGTGACTTGTGACACCCCGGTTTGGGCTGTGTTTGGTTGTATTCCGCACTTAATAAAGAAATCTTTTGTTTAGACTGTGGTTATTAATATTAAATATTCTGAAAAGGCAATTTGGGTTGGTTGGCTGGCCTTGTCTTCACGAGAGGCGCCATCACGACTGGATCGGGGTTTGGGTCGTGACAAGTTGGTATCAGAGCCTAGGTTACATAGGTCTCACGAGTCATGAGCAGGTTTAGTAGATTCTCGCGGATCGGTTCGGAGACGTCTGTATTTATCCTCGAGAGGCTGCAGAACCTTTAGGAAAACTTCACATTCTTGAATTCTTATTGTGCGTCCTTGGATTCAGCTTGAAATGTAACTCTTTGAATTCCTTCCACGCGTTCGTATGCGCGCATGAGCGCTCAGTATCAGATGTGCCTTGATGGCTTGTGATTCCCTGATCGAGGGGCAAGACGTGATCTCTGTGAGTTTGATGTTTGTCCAGTCTGAAGGACTTGAGGCCGGATCTTTGCCTATGGCTTGAGCACCGAGGTGCTGACTGTGTGAGTAAGTGTTTTGAACTTATATGTTCGATATTGTCCCTATTAGTGGAAGTGACGGCTGGATAGCCACGTGATGAGTACGTTAGTACTGCGAGATGTATCTATATGACTTGGAAGTGACGAGGAAGGTCTGCTGGATGATAGATGAACTATTAAGTGTTTGATTCCCATTGTGACTGGATGTGTGGCCCCAAGTTATGGGCGCGTGAAGAATCTTTTCATGTCTTCAAGTTGGAGTGAAGTAAATTTCATGTTGCAGTATGAGTTCAGACTCAGGAAGACTAAGTGACTTGGTAATGTGTATGACGGTGGAAGGAATACAAAAATGATAGATTGAGGCGAAGCAGGTGGATTATCTCTTGCGGAGTGTTCTGAAGTGGTGTGATCTTTATGTGTATGTTGGAAGACCTCATGTGTAAGTGAAACGTACATGTTGAGATTTAAAATTTCGGGTTGCTTAAGCGAGTGGGTTTAACAGTTACGAGAATGAGTGCGAGATTTGCCGAAGATTAGAGTGCTAGATGATCTGTGTTTTCACAAACTTACGAAGGATTTGAGTTTAATCTCACTATGGTATTGTGGCATCAATGGGGTAAGTGTTATGAGTTATCGAGTGTATTTTGATCTATGGCTCCGAGCCAAGTGGGGGAGTCTGTTGATTGGTTGATTGCACGGCTAGGTACTATGTTGGTTCCATTCTGAGGGACGAGGTTATATTATGCTTCATAGAGTAAGAAAAATCACGGGATGTCTTAAGTGGTTATTGGTAAAGAATGCTCAGGGCGTAGAGCGGGAAGTTGTTGGGTTGTATTGGGATGAGGATTTCATTCTGCGGTGTCGGAGTGCCAATTAGGCACGGGTGGTTCTGTTCGTTGGGTCAAGTAAATTGCAGCTTGAATAAGAGCAAGTGACTTGCGAGAATAGTTCTAATGTGTTCAAGAGTCTGTATACATCAATTGAGTGCTCTAAAGTTGCACATGTGGTTAGAAACTGTTGTTTTCATTGGAAGAGGTCAAGACTTGTGGTATTTCTATGTGAATTATGGGATTCTATGTATCAGCATCAGGAAAGTAAGGGTAACAGATTTAGATTCGCAGGAAGTTCTGCAGAGTAAAGTATTCTAGAATGTGGTGTTTCGGGGAAAATTTAAGGGATTATTCAGCGGTTTATGGGTTTCGGACAATGTGGTTTTATGCTTGGGTCTCGTGTGGCTCACCTGGGTTGAGGAATTGTGGTGCTACAGCAAGGGAAAATATCAAGTTGAAGATGAATCAGAAGGAAATTTAGATAGATGGAGTAGCTTGATAGTAAACCGGATCGGCATGGTAAGGATATGATTAATTCTTTGTGTGTGTTCGAGGTAATGAGTTCGTACAGGTATTTTGCAGCAATGCTCTTGGGTTTTGACGGCTTGCTTAGCTTGGTTTAGTTAGAAGGATTCGGTCCTGGCAGTTTAGTTTGTGCAGATGGAATTGGGAGAGTTCTTGTTGGATTTTATCGGGGTTTGGAGATGTATATTTTCTATGGGCATGCGGAGCATGGGATGTATAGCGATTTTTCTTCTAGATGGGACCAATGGAAGGTCCTTGACTAGTTGAGTGCGTAGATGTCTGTGGCTCGGGAGGGAGATAAAGTTTTCATGTTATCCTTGGATAGTATGGTATATGCGGTATGTTGTGGAGGACCGAGACTTGCGTGTGTTAGGTTACAGTTCAGTTCTGAAAGGGAGTTCATGAAACTCTTAAGCAGCGGGTAGCCTCAGATAGTTAAGGGGATGATATTTCTAACTGGAAGTGATTTGACGATAGTATATGATCAGAAAAAAAGGGGGGTAATGTGATTAAGTTGATGGCACTTCGGTAGTATTGTGGCACTTTCTTGTTAGATCGACTGGTGATATTCGGGTTTGCTTGGTGGCACATGGAGATTTTAGAGTATCTATCGTGGAATGATGGGGTATTTAAGGTGTGGTATGCTTTCAGACGGCAAAATTGGGATCAGGTACGATGATTCGTGTGCTATATGGAGTTGGAGATTGGGAGTTCTCATGTTCAGGCTATGTTGTGGTTGTGGGTCGCGTGTATCGGCACTGTTTAGTGACTACCGAGATTTGGAGGCCCGAGTGAATCTTTCTTTGCTTGGTATGTTAGATTTTGGATATGATGTTGGGGATTTAGACTGATCATCTCAGTGTTGGGTTATTCTGGACTATTGCGCTATGGGCTATGTCGGAAATGCCAAAGGTTGAGTGGTGAGGTACGTCGGATTATGTTCTAGTAGAGTGGTTTATATTTCGAAGACCCAGCGGACGGCTAGGAAGGATTGCCTTTCTTAATTGGGCCTTCGTGATGGATGTCAGTACAGAGGTTTCTATCATTGATTCAGTTCCGGTGTTGAGGGACTTTTCGGATGCGTTTCTTGTGGCTGGGCATGTCACCGGGCAAGGTTGTTGATTTCGGTATTGATTCGGTGCCGGGCACCGTATCGTAGGGCACCGGTAGAGTTGAGGAGTTGTGAGAATAGTTTCAGGATTTCCTTAATAAAGAGTTCGTTGGTAGGCCAATATGGATGCGTGTCCTAGCTTGAGTCGGCTTGGTTGGCTCCAAATTGTATGGTTGAGGGATATGTAGATTTGATTGTTATTGAGCTGGTTGGTAAACTGGGAGATCTATGAGCTATCTTTCGGTGTTACGTAGCGTTATGATTTGTTGGTTATGGGCACATATGGTGCGGTTTATTTGGGTCTCGTAGTGGAAGTCGAGCAGGAAGAGTAATTGTGTGTTGCCCGGTGAATGGCGTATCGGTTATGACCTATCGGGTTGCGTGGTATATATTATTTGTTTCACCGTGGGTGTGATGTTTTACTTTAGTCCCAGACATCAAATGGTGCGTGGTTGTCGCCTTTGAGCATAGTGACTTGAGGTGTTTCATGTGGAGCAGTGTTTGGATAGGATCGTGCATTGCCGCGAAGCTATGTGGAGATATGATCTTGCGGGATAGATTCGTGTGTTCTATTCTGCAGGCAGCAAGCAACAACGGCTTTTCAGCCGTTGCGCGCTAGCTTGTAGTTTAGGGGGAAACTCCGAATACAGGCCTAGATCGTTTGTACAGACATATGATGTGAGACGGGTTCCCAGCCTTGTATTGTGGTGGTACTAGTGAGCTTGAGGTACAACTCTTTCATTTGAATCATTTTCATGATTTGAGTATGTCCGGACCATTGCTTAGTGGTGCGCGTATTGTGCTAGTTGTGGCTTAGGCCTCTATTGATGTGTCATGTCACCAGAGTGGTGTGTTGGGTTAGAGGAGATCGTTGGGATCATTAATGAATATGATCGGATTCGATTTCAGCGTGTTGGAAGGATAATATCGAGGTTCGGCTCGGAAATCTGCTGAGGTATTAGCCAAAAGGGAAGTGGCTTCATGAATGGTTGATCTCAGAAATGGTGATGGCTTACTGCGTGTTTTAGTTATCAGTTGCAGTATATGTATAAGTGTTGGAATGAAACTTTAGTTGAAAAGAGGTTTTCTACCGGTATTCAGGCATTGTGTGCAGCTGCTGTGAATGGGAGTTATCGCTACAGGTGTTTGAGTTATGTGGTATATCAGGTAATTGCACCTGAGGTTACAGGTATGGGTTATTACGGCTGGTTCGGGCTTATTCTGAATATAGATGCGAGGTTCTGATCGTGTGTATGATTTTACAAATGGAAATGTGGCTGTGTGGTTTATGGGCTAGATTGGGTTGTGAAATTTCAGTTGCAATGTGATCGGACCTATATGAGATAGGGTGACATGGAATCACCCCCGGGTATATGCACGGTAAAGTTATTTCAGCTATTGGTTGGCTTTTAGAACAACTCTGAGTACGTTCGAGGACGAACGTGTGTTTAAATGGGGAAGGATATAACGACCCGACCGGTCGTTTTGAGCTTTTGCACGTTGGTCGCCAGTTCCCGGGCATGACTTGCCCCGTGTAATGTATTATGACTAATGTAGATCGTTCGAATGTTTTCAGGAAAAATTTGGAATGAATTTGAAAGAACAGTCTCAGTTGAAAGCTTTGAATTTGAAAGGTTTGACCAAGAGTTGACTTATTTGTATATGAGCTCGGATAGGAATTTTTATAATTTGGTTAGCTTCGTGGGGTGATTTATGACTTAGGAGTGTGATCGGAAGTGGTTTTGGAGGTCCGGTGTAGAATTAGGCTTGAATTGGCGAAGTTAGTAATTTGGCGAATTCCGGTTAATGGGTGAGATTTTGATCCGAGGGTCGGAATGGAATTTTTGAGAGTTGCTGTAGCTTCATTATGTGATTTGGGATGTGTGTGCAAAAATTTCAGGTCATTTAGAAGTGGTATGGATGTGTTTTTGATCAAATGCGTGTTTCGGAAATTTTTTTGGAAAACTTAGGCTTGAATTCGATGTGAATTGATGGTTTTGGTGTTGTTTAAGGTGTTTTGATGATTGGAACAAGTTTGAATGAGGTTTTAGGATGTGTTGATGTTATTGGTTGAGGTCCCGGGGGCCTCGGGGTGATTTCGGATGGTTAACGGGAAGATTTTGAACTTGGGAGATTTCAGAAAAATATGTTGCTTCTGGTGTTTCCGCACCTGCGGTGTGGGGACCGCAGGTGCGGTGACGCACATCCGAGAGGATAACCGCAGATGCGGTTTTGGGAGAGGAAGATTGGAACCGCAGATGCGGTAGGGGGCCCGCACCTGCGGAGCCGCAGATGCGGCTACTGGACCGCAAAAGCGGTTTTGGACTTTAATGAATTTCCGCAGAAGCGGTTTTGGACTTTAATGAATTTCCGCAGAAGCGGATGGTTGGACCGCATATGCGGTACCGCAGAAGCGGAACTTGGACCGCAGATGCGGAAAGGCCTGGGAAGACCTTATATGTTATTTCATTGCGCGATTTTGGGTTATTCCACCATTGTTGCCTTCGACCTTGGAGTTTTTGGAGCGATTCTGAAGAGGGAAATCAAGAGACTTCGTTAAGGTAAGGAATTTTGCTCTTAAAACTCGATTATATTGTGAAATCCACCTAGAAATTCATGGAAACTAAGCCTAAAATTGAAGAACTAGGGCTTGAGGAATTGGACTTTTGAATTGGGATTTGATGGACCATTTGAGGTCGGATTTGAGAACTTTTGATATGTATGAACTCGTGAGAAGATAAGGAATCTAATGATGTGAAAATTTCTGAGTTTTGAGAAGTGGGCCCGGGGCTCGGGTTTGCTAATTTCGGGATTTTTGATATTTTTCGATCGTTTTCGCTTGGGCTTTGTTCCCTTAGCATATTGTGATGTATTCGCTCTGATTGTTGATAGATTCGACGCGCGTGGAGGCCGATTTGAGGGGAAAAGGCATCACGAGCTAGAGATTTTGCCGGTTCGAGGTGAGTAATGATTGTAAATGATATCCTGAGGGTTTGAAACCTCGGATTGCACATCGTAGTGCTGTATTGAGGCGAGACACGCGCTGGATGATGAGCGTGGGGTCTTTTACTGTTGTGGATCGTGACTTGGTCCGTCCCGATTGATGATTTTACCGCATATTTGACTGAAACTTTTTTGTTGTCATCATAATTTGGGTTGATTGCCATATTTGGGCTTCGTGCCAATTATTTGAACCCCTTCGGGGATGGTTGTTGATATTTCCTCACTGTTTGATTTTATACTTGAACTCAGTCATGTATTTTCCACAGTTTTCAAAACTCAGCCAAGTTTAGTTTGCTTTAACTCTTGAAATGATATTTCCTATACTATTTTTGGGCCGAGCAGCATGTTTTACTGTTTTCCGATGGGCTTATGTGATTTTTGACTGAGTAAAGCCGAGGGCCTGTGTGTGAGGATACTTTTGGATCGGGCTGCACACCGCAGCAGTGTTATACTGATACTTAGATGAGGCCGAGGGCCTAGACTTGATGCCACGAGATGGCTTGATATTGCGCTTGGGCCGTAAGGGGCCACTCCCGGAGTCTACACACTCCCAGTGAGCGCCATCGACGATAAATGGATCGGGCTGCACGCTGCAGCGGTATTGGTAATGTTTTATGTGTTTACCTTATTTCATTTGTCTGCCATTGTTTGTTATCTGTGCTACTTCATGCAATATCTACCTGATTGCCTGGCATTACCTGAACGGCGTGTTGTGCCCGAGGGGCGGATTTTCTGTGCTTATCCGTACTGTTTGTTTTGCATTCATTTGTGTAACCGCTGAAAAAGTCATTTCCAAAAGAGGTTTAAATTGAGCTAACACGTTTTTCTAAAGATTTCACTACTTCACTGTTTTTCTCAAAGGGTTTTACACTGCTCTATACAGCATGATGGTTTGTTTTACGGGATTTCTTACGGCTCAGTTATTATTTACCTTTATTATTCACTGAGTTGGAGTACTCACTTTACTCCCTGCACCTTGTGTGCAGATGCTGGTATTTGTTCACCCGGTAGCGGGTTTTGAGCTGATCGGAGGCTAAGCTTATCGGAGTTTAGCGAGGTGACTGCTAGCATTCGCAGCACCGCATTTCTTCCTTATGTTTATCGGTCCTCTTTTGCATATTTTAGGCCTTGTAGTGGTATTTATACTCTGATAGATGCTCGTGACTTGTGACACCCCGGTTTGGGTTGTGTTTGGGTTGTATTCCGCACTTAATAAAGAAATCTTTTGTTTAGACTGTGGTTATTTAGTTATGCTAAAACTGCTTATTAATATTAACTATTCTGAAAAGGCAATTTGGGTTGGTTGGTTGGCCTTGTCTTCACGAGAGGTGCCATCATGACCGGATCGGGGTTTGGGTCGTGACAGTTTCTTAATTTTGTGAGCTCACGTTGTGCATCCTATACCTACTACCAATTTCTCTTCGCACTGATCAATTCTCAATCGACAATCTTCGTCAGTCTTGCGTATATTTTTGAACATTATTCTTCTGTACAGTACGCTGAGCTTTGACAACAGGACAACATTTTCTTGCCTTCTAGGTGTATTTCATTTCTGTGTTAGTATCGCTCGTGCAGAGATCAAGGTTTTGCTCTATGGTTTCTTTTTTCAGGTTAGGCATTTGACAAACAACATCTAGTTTATCTTGGATTGTTAGTACTATATGTTTGGACTTGTTAATTTTAAGGTGAAATTGCTACTACTTTGAATTATTATTAATGTATTTAGACAACAGTTGTTGAAGAATTAGTACTATTCCAGTTGTGGCCACTGGACAAAACGCAGAAATGGGTAGTATACTATATGTGAATTCTTCTCTTTTTTGCGTAACTCCAGTGAATTGTCTTCTCTTATTTGCTTAACTCCAGATTGAGTTTTCTTATCGGGTAAATCGATAACCGAACCGATAATCATCGATAACCGATTAACCGATAACCGATATCTTATCAGTTCGGTTATCGATTTATCAAATTTGTAAACCGATAACCGATATGCTATACCGATAATAGTCATAACCGAACCAAACCGACCGATGCCCACCGTACCCCTAGTTTAGACCAATTGAGCAGATTACACATTGACAGGACAAGCTAACACCCATGCTAGGCTTTGCAAAGAGTCTAACTGAGATGCAATGGCGAAGCCAAAATTTTCTTCAAGGGTGTTCATACTTGAAAGAAGTGAAAAATATTTCTCGACAAAGGGTGTTCAGTAAATGATATATACTGTTAAAACCTAATATCTTACTTATATACAGTGTAAATTGACCATTCTTAAAGAAGTGAAAAATATTTCTCGACAAAGGGTGTTCAGTAAATGATATATACTGCTAAAACCTAATATTTGTACTTATATACAGTGTAAATTGATCACCCTTTAGCTTCGCCCCTGCTGAGATGTTTCTATTTGGGCTTGCAATTATTAGGACTTTTGGCTAGGTTGGTTGGGTGAGTGGTTTTCCAAAGAGAAATTTTCATAAAGCACTATCTTTTAGTAGTAATTAGCCATCTATAGATACCATTTGCTATATTACGGATTATAGATACCTTTTATGTGGTTATAAGATGTATTTGATGTATTTAAGCTATTGTATTCATGAATACAGTAGCAAAAATAGGCGTGAATCAGGGAAGTCCGGCTAATCAATTGTTGTATTCGAGTGTATTCGGCTGTATTCATGGAGTGAAACATGGGATTACAGCTGGACAGTTTATTGTATTCGACTGTATTTGACTCTATTCACGGCGTGAAATAGGGGATTACACTATTTTTAAAACGGAAAGTGAATCAATTAACATAATAGACTCCTAATATAACTCAACAAACTCAATTATAAGACACAAATTTTGTATTTTCAGTTATAAAAAAGATTCTCAACCGAAAGATACCCCAAAAATATAGCAATCTTCAGAGAAATTATATAATACATCTGAATACATAAATTATATTAATTAAAAAAAACATATGAGTACATTCATGACATATAGCGAGACAGTGAATACAATAAAATACATAAAATACAGCGGGATACATTGAAATACAATGAGAAAAAAAGAAGTGAATACAATGAAATACATGGAATACAACGAGATACATTGAATTACAATGGAAAAAAAGACAATGAATTCAATGAAATACATGAAAATACAGCGTGATACGTTGAAAAAACGTTAAAATATATTAACAGAAAATCAAGTTGCTCAAGCCCAAACTCCATCGTCTTTGTTCAAGAACAAACCCTAATTTCCGGCGAATCCGCCGTCGAGCAAAAACCCTCAACTCTTTCGCGAATCTTTGTGTTCTTGGCATAACCTACGATTGAAACTTCGACGTAAACATCCATTATGGAGAAGTAATTGACATTTTTTATGCCTGCGGCGGAGACCACAGTGACATCAAACGGACGCCAGTCCATTATTGAATTCTTGATATTACGTCTAATATGTAGATTCAGGAAAGGGAGGGAATTGAGTAAAAAAAAAACTTTTTCCCTTTTTTTTTTCTTGTGGTTTAGATGGATTTTTATGGGTGCAATAAAGAGAAGTTTTGAGCTTCCATTTGTGAGGTAGCAGAAGGCGGCGGAAGGAGGAGGAAGGCGGGAAGAGGTGGTGCGGCCGAGAGAAGTGAATTAGATTGAGCATCGTGTTTTCGGGAAATTGGGGAAGAGAATGAGATGTATCAAAGTAGAGAGAGAAAGAAAATATTATAACTGATTAGCGTATTTAGTGGCTTAGGGGTAGGAGGTAACCCAAATTAGATATTTTGCTATAAACATTAAAAGGTATCTATAGAATATAATTTTTTTAAATGGTATATATTTAAAATAAATAAGGTGTTAACCTTTGCTATAGGAGGTAAAAATTTCTTTTCCAAATGGGAGAACTGAGATCAATTTCCCTCGCCGGCAGCCTCCTCAATCAGAGCTCGTCACACTGTACATACATCTCCTATATGGTTTGTGAGTTATTACACAGCGAGCAGGTTACCCACCCGAATAATAGCGGTTGTGGGTTTCTATGGGAATTTTCCAAAAAAAAAAAAAAAAAATTAGTGGGAGTTTTTAGTCGAGTTTTCAATCTTTGCCATTAGGGGAACTTATGTTAAAGCTCAAATATTAATAATGATGTCTCCCTGTAGTTACAATTTGAATAATTAAATGGCACATCTTATACCACAAGCTGCGAAAAAATAATATATGTAATAAACTTAATTATTTGGTCAATTGAGCACGTCTCGACCATCTCTTCTCCCATCTATCTGTCTCTTTTCGTTTCTAATGTCAATTGATTCTTGACAACCAAAGAGAATAGTTTGAAGATTATATGGTACTACAAATAACAGAAATATCCAATATTGCTGACCTTTTCGTTTCTTTACTGAGAATCTCCATTTTATAAAGAATTTTTAACAATATAAATATTCTTAAGAAAGGCGAAATCAAGATTTGAATATTATGATTTTAAATTCGAGATTGTATCACATCCTATTCGATACAAATTTATTACTTGTATCTATTGAATGAATTTATTAAAATATACACATACCGTCAAAGCTATCAGGTTCAAATGAAGCCATAAATGATACATTCTAGACCTGCCCTGATTCTTAATCTATACATGAGAATAAAAATAAAAATAAAAAACAGAAGGAAAGAACTAGTAGACGTTCCATTCCATGCAAAGTCTCACAAGATACAGAACCGAATTCAGGATTTAAATTTATTGGGTTCAGCTTTAGTTTTAAATTTTTTAGCATTAAACTCATTGTACAACTATTAAAATTATTGATTCAAATCTAATACTTGTTAAAATTCTAGTTAGTTTTACATATAATTAATCCATATTCCGTGTTAAAAGTTATAGATTCAATTAAACCCGTAGTTGAAAAACCGTATCCACCCTGCCAGGACATGCATGGCAGGTATGGATAGATTAATTTACAAGTAGGTAAGTATATGTCAACTTTTGACAGTAAGACAATGATGAAGATGCGAATAATTCCTTAATTATTATTGGAGAAATTAAAGTTTATAGCAAATTATAGCTTCATATAATTAATTTCTTGAACTTGAAACTTAGAGAGGAAAAATGGGTTGCTTAACAATTGTAAATCTATTGTTAAGGATTGTTTCACTTTGTTGCTTGGCAACATCAATCACAATTCTCACTACTGCCTCCTCTCATATGTCTGTTGCTTCCTTATTTCACAAAGATGTTGAAGTCAAATTTGGCTTTTCTGATTTCTATGCTTATCGGTAAGTGTTTTAATTTACTTTTACCTAAATATAGTAGGGAGTTTGTTGCATCTTTCATTTTTGCATGCTTATTACAAACGCAATTTTCAACGGACGTTCCGTCGGAAATTAACGATTTCCGGTGGAAAGTCTGCCGGAGACGTTGTCAACAACAACATACCTAATATATTTTCAAAGTGTCGCGGTCTGAAAAGAGTAATCTGTTCCAAACCTTATCTCTACCTTGTGAAGGTAGAGACAATATTTCCGGATCGGAAGACTCTTTGGCTTAAGGAAAGCAGCACTTTTTAGGGACTACTTAGTAGGCGTTTGGATATAAAAATTATAATTTTTGAAAAAAGGTAGTATTTGGAGTTAAGTTGAAAAACAATATTCGGAATTTGAAATCATTTTTTTTGAACATGCATTTCACTTTTTTTTGTGGGGAAAAATATTTTTCTGAAAATTTTGAATTTGAAAAACTCATTTTCGAAATTTTTTCAAAAAATTGCTAAATTTCATGAACAAACACATTAAAAAAAATGTACAAACGAGGCCTTAGTATGTATAACTATTGCTTACAATTTAGCCCTACGGATCTACTAATATTTGTATGAGTTTTTTATTTACTGACAATATATTACTTAGTTACTCGATTAGATTAAGTTGACCAACATATAACTCTTTATAACAAGTCTGACATAATAATTAATTGTTTACACGATCGATGTATACTATTTGAAAGTTTAACATATTCATATATATTTGGCGCTGTAAAATGATGGGGTTTTCAGTTACATGCTTGCTTGTGCTGCTGCTGGATTTGTATATTCTCTCCTACAAACAGCATTTGCAATAATCCAAGTGAAGACTGGAGATTGCGTCTGTGATAAACTCATTCACTTTGACGTATATGCTGATAAGGTATGCCATCGTACGTGTAGTTTAATCAATTAAAATATGTTTGTAATAATTTTATGAAATGTTAGTTTAGGAGACTTATAGCCCGTTTGGCCAAGCTGCAAAAATCAGCTTATTTTGAGAAGTGCTTTTTTTTCAAAAGTGCTTTTCTCAAAAGTACTTTTGGTGAGAAGCAGTTTGTGTTTGGCTAATTAGTTTGAAAAGCACTTCTGAGGTATTTGGCCAAGTTTTAAAAAACTGCTTCTAAGTGTATTTTTCTCAAAAGCGCTTCTCAAAAAAGTGCTTTTGGAGAGAAGCTACTTTTTTCTGCTTCTCCAAAACTGCTTCTGCTTCTCCTCAAAAGCACTTTTTTTCCTTCCAAAAGCTTGGCCAAACACCTCAATTTTTGGCCCAAAAAAAACACTTTTGGCCAAAAAAAAAGCTTGGCCAAACAGGCTATTACTGTTTTCTCGAAAGCAGAAGCGATTTAAGCGAATCGTCTGTAGCAATACGACTTGAATTACTAGTCGTTGGAAATCTCACTACTTACCGGACGAACTCCCTTATTTTCACAGTCTAATTACCCTCAATTTAAGAACAAAAATTTAATATCCAACCCTAGCTGATTCACCAATTTCTTTTGTATATTCCAACACCCATAATGGTGTTTATATAGACTTAATTGCATTTGAGTTTGGGATCTTTATACAAATAACCAGTCATATTCATTGTTTACTTTTTCTAGCCATATAAATAGATTATATATAGATCATATACAATACACATATAATACATAAATTATGTATATATTATACCTTATTTTGCTATTTTGGTTTAAGTGGTTGGCTAGCACTCCTTATGGGGGCAAGTGCATATATAGTCATTCTCAGGAATGGTATTTAGACTTTAGAGATTAACCAGTACTTATTTTGTCCTAAAGTTTTATACTAAAATTCTTAACTTCAGGCTAATTCAGGATATATTTTATTCCGGAAATTTGAACTGAAAACCTGAAATTCAGAACGCACTGACTAATTCTTAAATAGTAGCCCTTTTAAAATGGTTACCTGGTGTCATTTCTACCTCTTCCTTATGAGTGTGTACTTGGCCCAAAAGCCGTTTTTTCCAACAATGTTTATCACAGGGATTTACTTATTTTGTACGTATAAAACTAAATATTTTTTCTTGATTATAAGCAGATAATGTCGATGATAGTGGGTACGGGTGCAGCAGCAGGGTTTGGTTTGACGGTGGATTTGAATTGTTTGCCTAATCGTGCAATGATCACCGTTGATTTTCTGAACAAAGAAAACGTAGCTGCTAGCTTTTGTCTCGGCGGATTTGTATGCACAATGATTTCATCATTTATATCATTAAAAATCTTTAAGGATGATTACTTGTATGAATGCTAGTAGTTATTTAGTTAGTTTTAATTTCTTTTGTCGGCCTTCTTAGATTTTGTAAAACATCTTCGTTGGAAGAGTAATCTTAATTTATTTGTTTTAAAGTTTTACTATATATGTTTTCGTTTATTTATTTAGTGAATGAACGTTAGTAGTATTACTTATGGAGTTGTGAACTTGGGATTAATGCTAAACGTATAGTTCAATGGTGGGGCTTCTTTCCAAAAACTAAAACCCACAGCAGTTTCGATATTAAAGTAACAGAATCCTAAAATCAACTATAGGAATTTTTACCTTCTATAGCAGATGTTAGATACTTTATTTATTTTAAATAAATACCCTTTTAAAAAATTATATTCCATAGTTACATTTTATTTTTTATAGCCAAATATCTATTTATGGTCACCTCCTACCCTTAAGCAATAAAATACCTTTTGTATTATTTTTCTCTCTCATTCTTTCAGATTTTTCTCCATCCTCTCTCTCAACCAACACCACAAATCATCGTACCTCCGCCTTTCTTCTGACGCATAACCTCCGTCTTTCTGACTTTTTTTTAATATTTAATATTTTGAGTTTCTCTGTCTTTCAACTTCTCTTTCCAATTCAGACAATACCAAATTGAGGTCACAAGATTAAAGAAGTAATCGAGGACGGAGAAAAGAAAAGCACAGATCTGAATTATAGAGACAGAAAAAGGGAGAGAAAAAGCGATAGAATGGATGATTGTATTGAATTCCAGAAAAGAAAGAAGCCAAGAAAGAATTCTTGAAATCGGAGGTTCGATGCTTTTGGATTTTTTGTAAATAATTTTGGAACTTTTACCTCTTGTGGGTTATTCTTGAACAAAGACGACGGAGTTTTGGGGCTGAGTAACTTGAAGAGTCTGTTACCTTTTTTTATTGTATTTCAATGTATCTCACTGTATTCTAGGTATTTCGTTGTATTCGTTGTCTTTTTTTCATTGTATTTCAATGTATCTCGGTGTATTTCATTGTATTTACTGTCTCGCTATATTCCATGAATGTATTCATATGTTTTTTTTAATTAATATATTTTATGCATTCAGATTTATAATTGAGTTTGTTGAGTCATATTAGGAGTCTATTTGTGTTAATTGTTCACTTTCCGTTTAAAAACAACTGAATAGACCACGATTTACGCTATTTACGTTACCGTATTCACGAATACATATCGTGAATACAGTCGAAACTATAATTGTCTAGCTGTACTTTCCTGTTTCACGCCGAGTTTTGCTACTGTATTCATGAATACAGTAATTTAAATACATCAAATGCACTCTAGCAAAACTGAAAACATAGCTATATAAAGTAATATAGTAAATGGTAGCTATAACTAGCTAATAACCACTAAATAAGTATGTAAAAATTTCTCAAAATTATACTTACTCCACCCCAAAAACCATTATAAATGGGTCTACTGTAATGCTATCTGCACAGGACCTCACGCCCATAAAGTAAAGTTTCTCATTTTTCATAATTGGATAAAAAAAGTAGCAAAAATCGGATGGAGCATGAAAGTGAGGAAAAGGGAAGGTAGGAAATTGCTTATGGCTAAGATAAGATTTGGCATGTTGCCATCACGAACAATAACTTGGAACCAGGTGACAGCATCTTGAATAATATATTATTATTATTATTATTATTAGTAGTAGTATTAGTATCAGTCTTGTGGTACGCGCGTTGCGAGTGTACCTAATCTTCATAAATACATTTAAATATTAGGACAAATCTTAAATGACTATTTTGTCTAGTGTGAAAGCAATTTTTTAAAGGGTAAAAAAGGCAAACAAAATTTTGCTAAGAGGCTTCGTGCTTTTAATATAGTACAGATTATTATTATCATCATCTTTCACCTTTATATGCATCCTCTACCACATAACCCTGATAATAGCTTCTCCATTTCAACCATCCATTTTTATCCTATGATTTGTGTATGGGTAAAACCGGGGGCAAAGTTATTCCCGATGAAGGAACAAAGGGTAAGCACGGCTCAAAGTGATTAAAATCGAGGCCGGGAGCCCCTCGTATTAAAACCCAGGAGAAGTGAATGATGTATCTGAGATCGTATACGGTGAAGTGATGGACCCGGGCCAAGTATAGCTTCTGGACCTCGGAGGACGCGGCGAACGGTTATGCATGAGAGCAGGAGGCCGTAATATTCGCCCTCAACCGGATATTACGGCGCGAATCCTGTTCAGTATCAACTGTAGATCAACATTTACAGGAAAAAAAGATTTTTACCTTTTTTAGACTTGTACTAGGACTGAAATTCCCCTACCATAGAAAGGAGAGGGTTTTCTTTATTCTAACACATTGTGACACGCAAATCAAAGCAATAAAAGTTTGCTTTTGTCCTCTAATGTTCAAGGCATTATTCGTATGTTCTTTTCTTCACTCGCGACCGAGCTTGAATCGAGAGTCCCATTTAGGACAAATTCCATTGTTCAAGCTAAGATCAGGCTTAGTCATTACATTGCGATTGGTTTGATCATTTATTTTGTCTTTAATTCATTTACTTGTTGTTCTTAGTTATTCGTATTGAATTAAACCACATTGATGTTTTAGACGTCAATATCACACAAGAGGGGGGAGGGGTTCGTGTGGTACCAAATTTTCGCACTAGAAGAACCTGGTTCTTCTAGGTGTTCTAACTTCTACTGTTTGCGGAATTAAAATACAGAAATAAAGAACACAAAGATTTTTACGTGGAAAACACCTGGCTCAAAAGGTGAAAAAACCACGACCTACTACTCAGTAGGATTTTCCCAAACTTCCACTAAACTTCAATGAGTCAAAAACAGCATTTACAAAACTCTTTGTAAACCTAAGGATTAACTCTAATCCCAGTGTAGCACACAACCTCAACTGTTGCGACACTTTAGTTAACTCTAACTTGAATACTCAATGCACCTAATACAATTGCTTCTAAGAAAGCTCGAAAGGTACAATGTTAAAACACCTACTACAATTGAACTAGAAATAAAGAAAGACACAATGGAATTGGTTCTTCACACTTAGTTCTTGTAGCTTCAGATTTGCACACTTGTATCACACACAAATTGCTTGCAACAATCGCCTAGCTCTTTTGCTCTCAATTTGGTTTAACTTCAGCTTATGTGCAATCACCTGTAAAAGAGAACAGTCGTTATATTTATAGAGTTAGTAATCAGAGTTTGATAAGAACTCGAATTGTGGATCCTTTGACAATTCGAGTTCAAGAACAACTCTAACTCCTAATCCATATTCTTGATCCGGATGTAATTCTCTTTTCATAAGGAGACTTCAACTCCTTATCCTATATGCAATCTTTTCGATCAGTTCAGAAGATATCCATCAAGATATTGCTGCTTGATCTCAAGGACTTATCTTCTTCACGTGCATCTCATGTGTATGGGCCATAACAACTGTGTCTCCTTGGATGACCTTGGTCCTTTACTGAGTTCATTTGTCATTCTTCAAAACTTCAACTTATATTGGGCCAACAAATTCCCCCTTTTTGATGATGACAAACTATGTGCTTTTATTGATTATAGAACCTGGTCCTTTACTGAGTTCGTTTGTCATTCTTCAAAACTTCAACTGATCTTGGGCCAACAAATTCCCCCTTTTTGATGATAACAAACTCTGTGCTTTTACTGATTATAGAACCTGTGGAACTCAGCTAAAATATCATCACTTACTTATCATTAAGGGCCAGATTTAATTAGGTCATAAACATCACTGTTCAGAAAATAGACACAATTTCTTTTAAAGCACACTATATCTTCCCCCTTTTGGCATCATCGAAAAGTTGCATAAATAATGTGATCTCAGTAACCTAATTAGTACTCATGGCCACTGGGGCAACTGCAAGTGAACACATGCTTTAGTTAATCAGAAATCAACTCGACACAAATACCTATTAAGATCAGAATTAACAAAAAGCAAGAAAAGCTGCATTCATTGATTAGCAAGGTGTTTCTACAATGCAGTCCACAAGAAGAAAAACGAAATTACCAAACCATGAGCAAAAGAAAATAAACAACTAAAATCCCAAACTGGGTCACTGAGGGGGTCTAGACTGGTGCACACTAGGACAGAATATCTAAGGCTTAGAAGAGCTGGAGGGTTGGGTTTGTAGCAGATTGAGCATCTGTTGAAGCATACTCCCATTTTTCTCCTTCTCCTTAGCAAGTTCAGCTCTCAACCCATTCCTTTCTCCCTCCAATTCAGCAACTCTGGCCTGAAGCCTTGCTATCTCAGCGTATTTTGCCCCAACCTCCTGAACTAAGGCTCTGACCTTACTATTCACAGGAGTTTTTACTGAAGAACCAGGTTCAACTGGAGCTGTACTGAGCATATAATCACAAGCTTGAAGGGTTTTGCTGCCAAAATGCTCTTTGCTTGAAGCCATTTCCCACTTTTTCAAGGGAACATTCAATCTTTCAAGTACAGTTGTCAAGATAAATCCATAGAGAATGGCATGAGCTTTTGAGCCATTGAGTACCCTTTCAAGCAGCTTTACAATAAAGGCAGGCCAGTTGATCTGCTTCCCTTCATTCAGGCATTGCATAAGAACCAGATCCATATAATTTGCTGTATGCCTTCTTTCCTGTCTAGGTAGAAGGCATTTGTTGACAAATTCAAAAAGCACTTTGTAGTCTGGCCTCATTTCACTTTTCTGAACTGCCCTGGCCTCAGGTACCTCTTCATCTGTTGTGGTGTCACAAAAGTTCCTTGTGATCTGAAGCTCAGTAGGCAACCCATCCAGGCAAGGCCACCTCTGCCTTGTATAATCATCATATCCCTCACTAGGGATGTCTAGAATCTTGCCCAGCTTTGCAGCATCAAACTCCACCTTCACACCTTTCACTATACTGGTTACTCGCCCATTTTCCACAGAGCCATTCGCCATAAATTCAATCAACTCTCTTCTGGCTAGTCTCCCATCCATCTGAAGGACCATGTCCTTCCAGCCCTGTGCAGCTAAAGCATCTACCAGCCTAACCATGCCTGGCTCCTCCAGGTCTTTCAGCAGCCTTCCCTTCAATATCTTCCTCCTGCTAAAAATAACAAAGCGATCTTGCTCTTGTTCAGAGTCCTCTTTTTCTTCTTCTCCACTCCACTCCTCATCTTCTTCCTCAGTAATTTTCACTTGTTTTCCCTTTACAGCAGACCTTGTTCTTTCAGCCAAAGAAGGTTCAACAGGCACAGACTTTGAAGACTTCTTTGCAGGAGTCTTGGTTCTTTTTGGTTTGACAGTGGGAACCACTTCTTCAGTTGTGCCTCTCTCTTGATGGACCAGGTCCATCTCCTCCTCCTCTTCTACAGCAGCCTTAGAACTTTCTACTACCTTTTCCTTTCCTTTTTCCTTCTTCTTTTTCTTACTCTTCTCTAATGCTTCCTGTAGTTCTGCTTCACTTTGCCTTACTTTACTCCTTGTAGTTCTTCCCCTAGGTACAGAAGTAGCAGCAGTCTTGGGAGATGTTACTTTGCTTTTCTTTGATGGTTTGTCAGCAACTGGGGTCTTTTGTGAAGACGCCTTGCGCTTCTTTGGGTCATAACTGGCCCCTACTTTCTTTAGAATATCTGCTAAAGTCTCCTCCACAGAAGAACCAAGTTCTTCTTGTTGCTCACTCATCTTAACAAGTCCCTCAGCAGCTTCTCCTGATCCGCTTCCCCCTGACATCAAGCCACCTTCTTCTCCACCACCACATATAGCAAGAACCTCCCCTTTCTTTTTCTTTCTCCTCCTACTAGTCTCAGCCCCTTCAACATTTTTCACAGCACCCACAAGCACAAACCTATTATCTACCTTCTCAGCTATATCAGAAAATACATAACAGGTGTTTACCTCTCTTGGGTTTTCTTGACTCTTGTCATTGTCAGATGACCCAGGTTCTTCTCCTTCACTAGCAAAAATGAACTTTTCAGATTCAGAGCTTGAGTGGGATTCTTCAGATGAAGCCTCTTTTCTTTGACTAGCCTTTAATTTCTCGTTCAAGGCTTTTCTGAGAGGGCCGGATGCTACAGTTTTTCTGGCTAACATCTTTTGCCTGCGAAATATGGGTTTTGGACTCTCAACTGGAGGTGTTGATGATGAGGTATTAGAGGAAATAGGTGGGGGAGTTCCAGGATTGTCTTGAGGATTAGTCATGGCTGATAATTGCTGGAAATATTTTGGGGATTTTTGGAGAAGAAAAGGGTTTATCAGAAGGATTAGAGAAGTGAAATGACTGTTATGAGTGATGAGAGAGGGTTTGGAGTGTATTTAAAGAGGGATCATGATTAAGCCTATAACGACAGCCTTTTCAGAGGTCAATAAGAAGTCTAATCAAATTAAAGTTCTGGTCTCTTTAGAGATAAATGAGTGACGCTAGTTTTTAGGAAAAAATCCCGTTTTAGTTAGACTCCTAGGATAATGAAACTGGTTCAATGCTCAACGGATAGAATTTATGAAAGTTTGGTGTAATTAGGACTTCTGCTCATGGTTGATAATTTTATCTTTATAATTGTGCAAAGTATAGAAACATACCTGAACTTTCTTATGAGCATATAGTGATGAACCAGGTTCTTCAAGTAAAACTTCCCTTGATCATGCTTCAAATGTCAGAATAGAAAAACTTTGTAAGAGATTAAGGATTCATATAAATACATGTCACAGGAGTATACTAATCAAAGTATGAGACTGAGTAAGAATTAGTATAGATATTTACATTGAATTAAGAACTCCTAACCAAACTTTTTTTCTCATCATTTTTGGCAGAATACATAGACAGACACTTAAACTATCAAAGAAAGTTCACTTGAACACCTCAACTAAGCCATTTTCCACCGAAACACTTTTACTATACTTTTACTGCACCAGTTTAATACGTCTGAAACACAATTCGGTGATGTGGCATAGTGTGTGTTGCCCACCTCTTTAGAGAGCGTGGGATGCTATTGTTATGGGTCCCAAAGAAAAAATAATGTCAATAGAGAAAAAAAAATAACTTTCTTTCTCTCACCTCTCATCTTCACATTCCACCATATCCTGTCAATTAACACCATGTGAGCTTTACCAAGCTTCACTGTAAACACCCAAAATAACTATGTCTAGCAATCCCTTCAAGTCTTTAAACGAGCAGCCCCAACAACTACGTCCAGCAACCCCTTTAACATTTCCGGCGAAACTTTATTTTTTTCCGACGAAGTTTCGTTTTTCTCAACATTAACGAAATTAAACTTTGTGACTTGAATCTGAAGAAAAATCAGATTTACATCTCAAAAAAAGGGCGAGGCTTTGTTTTTCCCAGCGAATTTTCGTGAATCTAAAGGAGAAAATCAGAAGGGATTTTGAACCCCAAAAAATATTGACATAAAATTCTCCATTCCCCAGATCTGAAAATTCGTCCTAAGGTCAGTGACGGATTCAATCAAGAAACTAGGAATGTGTAAAGAGGATTATAATTAGGAATAGGGTAAATAAATTTGGTTTTAGCCGGTAAAATAATCTATGTGTCATTGTAAAAAAACGTGTCAATTTTTAATTGGTTAGATTATTCATGCTGGAAGCGCGTGAACAAACGCGTCTAAAGAATTTATAAGTTCAGGTCGGACGTGTTAAACTGGTGCAGTAAAAGTATAGTAAAAGTGTTTCGGTGGAAAATGGCTTAGTTGAGGTGTTCAAGTGAACTTTCTTTGATAGTTTAAGTGTCTGTCTATGTATTCTGCCATCATTTTTTTTTCATTGTGCATTCTGAACTGGACCTTTTAGGTGATCTTAATCATCCCTAATTCCAACCTGTTCCTTTCAAAGTTTTCTCTACTCAGTGCTTTAGTGAAGATGTCAGCTATTTGTTTATCAGTAGCACAAAATTCTATGGAGATTAACCCTTTCTCATAGTTATCTCTTAAGAAGTCGTGTCTAACATCTATGTGCTTGGTCCTTTTATGATGAACATGGTTCTTTGTCATACTTATAGCACTAGTGTTATCACAGAATGTTGGTATGCATCTGACTTCTATACCAAAGTCTACTAATTGTTGTTTGATCCACAGTAGTTGAGCACAACAAGAAGCTGCAGCCACATACTCAGCTTCAACAGTAGATAGGGCTACTGAATTTTGTTTCTTGGTAGCCCATGATACAAGACATGAACCAAGAAAGTGAGCCATACCTGAGGTGCTTTTTCTATCCACTAGGAAACCTGCATAGTCAGCATCAACATAACCTACTAGATCGAAATTACTACCTTTAGGGTACCATAGGCACAATTCAGTAGTCTCCTTCAGATATCTCAATATCCTCTTGACAGCAGTCAAGTGAGACTCTTTAGGATTAGCTTGAAAACGAGCACAAAGTCCTACACTGAAAACAATGTCAGGTCTGCTGGCAGTAAGATACAAGAGTAAATCAATCATACCCCTATACAACTTTTGATCAACTGATGAACCACGTTCATCAACATCTAATTTAGTGGCAGTTGCAATAGGTGTATCTATTTCTTTAGAGTCTTCCATTTTAAACTTCTTGATTAGTTCTTTTGTATACTTCTGCTGATGAATCATGGTTCCATTTGGACTTTGTTTGATCTGCAAGCCTAGGAAGAAATTTAGTTCACCCATCATACTCATTTCAAACTCACTTCCCATTAATTTTGCAAAGTCCTTACTCAATCTATTAGAAGTGGCCCCAAATATTATGTCATCAACATATATTTGTACAACAAGGAGGTCTTTACCTTTTTCCCTTAGGAACAAAGTGTTGTCAATTTTACCTCTTTTGTACCCATGCTCCAGTAGGAATTTTGATAGTCGTTCATACCAAGCTCTTGGGGCCTGTTTGAGCCCATATAGAGCTTTGTCCAGCTTATACACATGCTCAGGACATTCCTTGCTTTCAAATCCTGGAGGTTGTTTCACAAACACTTCCTCCTTGAGGTAGCCATTTAAGAAAGCACTTTTGACATCCATCTGATGGAGAGTGAATTCCATATGTGCTGCAAAGGCAATGAGGAGTCTGATTGCCTCTAGTATTGCAACTGGGGCAAAGGTCTCATCATAGTCTATCCCTTCCTCTTGGCTATAGCCTTGGACTACCAATCTTGCCTTGTTCCTTGTGACAGTTCCATCTTCATCAAGTTTGTTCCTAAAGACCCATTTGGTACCAATGACTGATCTGTCCTTGGGTCTAGGAACTAGGTGCCAAACTTGACTTCTTTCAAACTGGTTTAGCTCATCCTGCATTGCATTTACCCAATCTGCATCCTGCAAAGCCTCAGAAATATTTTTAGGTTCAATAATAGATAAGAGGCATCAAAAGCACACAGATTCTTTAATTGTGATCTGGTTTTGACTCTAGAAGTTGGATCAGTGAGAATGTTCTCAATGGGATGAGAACTTTGATACTTGTGAGGCTTTATAACCAACTGGCTTCTGCCGGATGTTTCATCAATTTGATGAGGAACAGGTTCATGAGCAAGTTCTTTTAAGGGGTTTATTTCAGTTCCCTTTTGATTTCTTCCCCCTGTTAGGTTGACCTGTAAGGATGAACCTGTTCCATCACCTGTTCCTTCTACAGGTACCACTTTGACCTGAGCTGATGATTCAGCCAGATCTTTGACTAGTCCAATGGCTTCATCTTCTTGTTCCTGTCTCTCAGAAAGAATGTTAGTTTCATCAAATACTACATGCACACTCTCTTCTACACACAGTGTTCTTTTATTAAAAACTTTATAAGCTTTACTATGTGAAGAATATCCCAAGAATACTCCCTCATCACTTCTGGGATCAAACTTTCCTAGAGAGTCTTTTCCATTAGTGTGCGCATAGCACTTGCAACCAAAAGCCCTAAGATGGGATATGTTTGGTTTTCTCCCTTTAAGTAACTCATAGGGAGTCTTCTCTACTAGTGGTCTGGTCATGCATCTATTTATGATGTAGCATGCAGTGTTTACAGCCTCATGGTTCTCATTGGACCACATAGATCCATATGAACCAGTTCCAACGTCTTGGACGTACTCACCATTTTCTTGGTTTTAAAGGATGTCCTTACCTGCTTCCCCCTTGCACATGCCTCACAGACTTTGTCTTCCTTGAACTTGATGTTAGGTAAACCTACAACCAAGTCCTTGGAGACTAATTTGTTTAGCTGATTCAGACTAGCATGACCAAGTCTTTTGTGCCATAGGAGGGGATCATTAACCAACACGCTTAAGCATGTGAGTTCATTTTCTGAAAGAGTTGACAAATCTACAATGTAAATATTGTTAACTCTTTTTCCCTGCAAAACAATTTTGTCAGTGATGAGATTAATCACAAAGCACTTGGTGGAGGTAAAAGCTACAAGGTTACCTCTGTCACACAGTTGTGACACACTTATTAGGCTATATTTCAAACCATCTATCAGGTAGACATTCTCTATGGAATGAGAATCAGTCTTGCCTACCTTACCAACCCCAATGATCTCACCTTTCTTTCCATTAACAAAGGAGACATTACCTCCTTTTAAGTCCTCAAGTGAAAGGAACTGGTCCTTGTCCCCAGTCATGTGTTTTGAGCAGCCACTGTCCATATACCATATTTGGCTCCTCCCTTTCACTTGAACCTACAAAATGAAATCAGGGGTTAGTCTTGGGAACCCAAACTAGCTTGGGTCCCTTTCTATAGGCAAAAGGATGGATTAAATTCCTTCTTGCTCATTCAGGCAATTTATTCTTTCTTTAACAAAAGACTTGTTCCTTTGACTGGCCTTCTCTTTTTCATTGCATTCATATTTGTAATGGCCAGTCTTGCCACGGTGTGTGCAGATTTTATTTTCAGGAAGAGTGAGGTACTTGCTTTTTGGATCCCATTTAGGAGCTTGAGTTCCATAGCCAAGTCCTCTTTTATTACTGCTATGATGCTCTTGCAACCAAGAGAGAGCATCAGATGCTTTGTTCCACTTGCAAGTTCTGTCTAGTTCATGTTTTACCTCTCCTAGATTCTCTTTTAAGATTTTGATGAATTCATCTTTCTTATATAATTCATCCTTCATTTTTCCTAAATTTTCTTCTAGAGTAAGATATGTGTGATCAGCTATCTTCTTTCCTGTTTCTAATTTCAGTTTCAGATTTTCAGATCTAAGTTCTAGGACACTGTTGTCAAGTTCAAGAACCTGGTTCTTCAACTCATCATTTTTGTTATCACTCTCATTTGCCCTAGACTCTAGACTTTTACATTTAGCTTTTAAAATCACATATTCCCTAGACAGAACTTCCTTTTCATTATTAATTATCTCAGACTCATCAATGAAGTCTGTTAAGAATTCAGCTAGCCTTTCTTTAGACAAGAATTTGATCTTGTCTTTGAGATGAAGAATACTTACCTCTTATTCATCCTCTAATTCTCCAATGGCCATTAGAGCTTGATCCTCCTCAGCTTCATCTTCAGAGTCCTCATCTGATGTTTCTCCCCAAGCAGCAACCATAGCCTTAGTTGAACCTTTGTTTCTTTTTGGTTGAACCTGTTCCTTCTTCCTGTTTCTTCTTTCAGCTCTTTCTTTCTTCCACTCAATCTCCCATTGAGGATAGTTTTTGATCATGTGATCAGTCTTACCACACTTGTAGCATCCTTCATTGATCTGTTTCTCCGGAGCTCTTGTTTTGTTGAAGTTTGTACTTCTTGAAGCACCCTTTCCTCTCATCAGATACTTCTTGAAATCCCTAGTGATCATGGCTACTTCATCATCTTCCAAAT
>NW_017671485.1:54153-105759 GCF_001879085.1 Nicotiana attenuata
AGTTTGTTCCTAAAGACCCATTTGGTACCAATGACTGATCTGTCCTTGGGTCTAGGAACTAGGTGCCAAACTTGACTTCTTTCAAACTGGTTTAGCTCATCCTGCATTGCATTTACCCAATCTGCATCCTGCAAAGCCTCAGAAATATTTTTAGGTTCAATAATAGATAAGAAGGCATCAAAAGCACACAGATTCTTTAATTGTGATCTGGTTTTGACTCTAGAAGTTGGATCAGCGAGAATGTTTTCAATGGGATGAGACCTTTGATACTTGTGAGGCTTTACAACCAACTGGCTTCTGCTGGATGTTTCATCAATTTGATGAGGAACGGGTTCATGAGCAAGTTCTTTTAAGGGGTTTATTTCAGTTCCCTTTTGATTTCTTCCCCCTGTCAGGTTGCCCTGTAAGGATGAACCTGCTCCATCACCTGTTCCTACTGCAGGTACCACTTTGACCTGAGCTGATGCTTCAGCCAGATCTTTGACTAGTCCAATGGCTTCATCATCTTGTTCCTGTCTCTCAGAAAGAATGTTCGTTTCATCAAATACTACGTGCACACTCTCTTCTGCACACAGTGTTATTTTATTAAAAACTTTATAAGCTTTACTATGTGAAGAATATCCCAAGAATACTCCCTCATCACTTCCGGGATCAAACTTTCCTAGAGAGTCTTTTCCATTATTGTGCACATAGCACTTGCAACCAAAAGCCCTAAGATGGGATATGTTTGGTTTTCTCCCTTTAAGTAACATATAGGGAGTCTTCTCTACTAGTGGTCTGGTCATGCATCTATTTATGATGTAGCATGCAGTGTTTACAGCCTCTGCCCAGAAACTGTGAGGTAATTTGCTAGATAATAACATTGTTCTGGCCATATCCTCAAGAGTTCTATTTTTCCTTTCAACTACACCATTTTGTTGTGGAGTCCTAGGGGCAGAGAAATTATGATCTATGCCATTTTCATCACAAAATTCAGCAAACTTAGAGTTTTCAAACTCAGTTCCATGATCAGACCTAATGGATGCAAGTTGATTTCCTAATTGTTTCTGAGTTTTCCTAACAAATACAGAGAACATGTCAGATGCTTCATCTTTACAGGTTAGAAATAAAACCCAGGTGAATCTGGAATAATCATCAACTAGCACCATTACATATTTCTTTCCACCTCTGCTCATGGTTCTCATCGGACCATATAGATCCATATGAACCAGTTCCAACGTCTTGGACGTACTCACCATTTTCTTGGTTTTAAAGGATGTCCTTACCTGCTTCCCCCTTGCACATGCCTCACAGACTTTGTCTTCCTTGAACTTGATGTTAGGTAAACCTACAACCAAGTCCTTGGAGACTAATTTGTTTAGCTGATTCAGACTAGCATGACCAAGTCTTTTGTGCCATAGAAGGGGATTATTAACCAACACACTTAAGCATGTGAGTTCATTTTCTGAAAGAGTTGACAAATCTACAATGTAAATATTGTTAACTCTTTTTCCCTGTAAAACAATTTTGTCAGTGATGAGATTAATCACAAAGCACTTGGTGGAGGTAAAAGCTACAAGGTTACCTCTGTCACACAGTTGTGACACACTTATTAGGCTATATTTCAAACCATCTATCAGGTAGACATTCTCTATGGAATGAGAATCAGTCTTGCCTACCTTAACAACCCCAATGATCTCACCTTTGACATTACCTCCTTTTAAGTCCTCAAGTGAAAGGAACTGGTCCTTGTCCCCAGTCATGTGTTTTGAGCAGCCACTATCCATATACCATATTTGGCTCCTCCCTTTCACTTGAACCTACAAAATGAAATCAGGGGTTAGTCTTAGGAACCCAAACTAGTTTGGGTCCCTTTCTATAGGCAAAAGGATGGATTAAATTCCTTCTTGCCCATTCAGGCAACTTATTCTTTTCTTTAACAAAAGACTTGTTCCTTTGACCGGCCTTCTCTTTTTCATTGCATTCATATTTGTAATGGCCAGTCTTGCCACAGTGTGTGCAGATTTTATTTTCAGGAAGAGTGAGGTACTTGCTTTTTGGATCCCATTTAGGAGCTTGAGTTCCATAGCCAAGTCCTCTTTTTTTACTGCTATGATGCTCTTGCAACCAAGAGAGAGCATCAGATGCTTTGTTCCACTTGCAAGTTCTGTCTAGTTCATGTTTTACCCTTCCTAGATCTTCTTTTAAGATTTTGATGAATTCATCTTTCTTATATAATTCATCCTTCATTTTTCCTAAATTTTCTTCTAGAGTAAGATATGTGTGATCAGCTATCTTCTTTCCTGTTCCTAATTTCAGTTTCAGATTTTCAGATCTAAGTTCTAGGACACTGTTGTCAAGTTCAAGAACCTGGTTCTTCAACTCATCATTTTTGTTATCACTCTCATTTGCCCTAGACTCTAGACTTTTACATTTAGCTTTTAAAATCACATATTCCCTAGACAGAACTTCCTTTTCATTATTAATTATCTCAGACTCATCAATGAAGTCTGTTAAGAGTTCAGTTAGCCTTTCTTTAGACAAGAATTTGATCTTGTCTTTGAGATGAAGAATACTTACCTCTCGTTCATCCTCTGATTCTCCAATGGCCATTAGAGCTTGATCCTCCTCAGCTTCATCTTCAGAGTCTTCATCTGATGTTTCTCCCCAAGCAGCAACCATAGCCTTAGTTGAACCTTTGTTTCTTTTTGGTTGAACCTGTTCCTTCTTCCTGTTTCTTCTTTCAGCTCTTTCTTACTTCCACTCAATCTCCCATTGAGGACAGTTTTTGATCATGTGATCAGTCTTACCACACTTGTAGCAGCCTTCATTGATCTGTTTCTCCGGAGCTCTTGTTTTGTTGAAGTTTGTACTTCTTGAAGCACCCTTTCCTCTCATCAGATACTTTTTGAAATCCCTAGTGATCATGGCTACTTCATCATCTTCTAAATCTGCACCTTCAGTGATTCTGAGAGCTAAACCTTCTCTCTTTTTTGGGGGTATCCATCTTCATTGTTTGTCTCCTCATTTCATAGGCAGTTAAGTTCCCAATTAGTTTATCCAGCCTAAGGGTAGCAATACTCTTGGATTCATGGATGGCAGTGATCTTGCTTTCCCAAGTGACTGGCAGAACTCTTGTCAGAATCTTTTCAACCTTGTCTTCTTCAAGTATGGTCCTTCCAAGAGATTTAAGCTCATTAGTCAGAGTAGTGAATCTAGTATACATATCCTGGATAGTTTCTCCTTCCTTCATAGTGAAATTCTCATATTGAGAATACAGAAGAGTTCCTCTTGACCTTTTCACTTGAGGTGTTCCTTCATGAACCACTTGTAGAGTGTCCCATATTTCCTTAGCAGTTGTACAACTTTGAATCCTGTTGTACTCATCTGGTCCTAGACCACACACTAGCCACTTCTTGGCTTTAGCATTTTTCTCCCATTTCTTCAGATCCTCAGCAGTACAATCAGCCCTTGTTTTTGGCACATCAATTCCTTCTGCATTCTTCTTAGTGGTAGCTAGGGGACCATCAGTAATTATATCCCAAAGTTCATAGTCTTCCCCTATGATATGATCTCTCATTCTGTTCTTCCACCAAAGAGTAATACAAACCATTGAAAAGTGGAGGTCTGGCAGTGGATTGCCCTTCCCAGATCCCAGGTGGTGCACTCATTTTTGATCTTCTCCTAAGGTGTTAGCCTCTTCAAGGATAACCTGCTCTGATACCAATTGATGCTTTAGACGTCAATACCACACAAGGGGGGGGGGGGGATTTGTGTGGTACCTAATTTTCGCACTAGAAGAACCTGGTTCTTCTAGGTGTTCTAACTTCTACTGTTTGTGGAATTAAAATACAAAAATAAAGAACACGAAGATTTTTACGTGGAAAACACTGGCTTAAAAGGTGAAAAAACCACGATCTACTACTCAGTAGGATTTTCCCAAACTTCCACTAAACTTCAATGAGCCAAAAACAGCATTTACAAAACTCTTTGTAAACCTAAGGATTAACTCTAATCCCAGTGTAGCACACTGCCTCAACTGTTGCGACACTTTTAAGTTAACTCTAACTTGAATACTCAATGCACCTAATACAATTGCTTCTAAGAAAGCTGGAAAGGTACAATGTTAAAACACCTACTACAATTGAACTAGAAATAAAGAAAGACACAATGGAATTGGTTCTTCACACTTAGTTCTTGTAGCTTCAGATTTGCACACTTGTATCACACACAAATTGCTTGCAACAATCGCCTAGCTCTTTTGCTCTCAATTTGGTTTAACTTCAGCTTATGTGCAATCACCTGTAAAAGAGAACACTCGTTATATTTATAGAGTTAGTAATCAGAGTTTGATAAGAACTCGAATTGTGGATCCTTTGACAATTCGAGTCCAAGAACAACTCTAACTCCTAATCCATATTCTTGATCCGGATGTAATTCTCTTTTCATAAGGAGACTTCAACTCCTTATCCTATATGCAATCTTTTCGATCAGTTTAGAAGATATTCATCAAGATATTGCTGCTTGATCTCAAGGACTTATCTTCTTCACGTGCATCTCATGTGTATGGGCCATAACAACTGTGTCTCCTTAGATGAACCTGGTCCTTTACTGAGTTCGTTGGTCATTCTTCAAAACTTCAACTTATCTTGGGCCAACACATATCCTTTAAACCGCGTACAAATTTAATTGTTATTGATTTTTGGGTTAAACATGAGTAACATCTTCATCTATCGTGCCACTCTCTTGAAACAACGAGCCTAAATATCTAAATTATTTGCATTTTGGAATCACAATTTCATCTAGTCTTACCTTAACTAACTCGTTCTTCTCATGCTGACTGAATTTGCAGTGCATGTAACTCAGTCTTACTTTTACTTATCTTAAAACCCTTACTGTCTAAGGTGGCATGTAACTCAGTCTTACTTCTACTTATCTTAAAACCTTTACTGTCTAAGGTGTTCCTCGATAGCTCAAGCTTTCGGTTGACATCCTCGCTAATTTCGTCAATTAGCACAATGTTATTAAAAATAACATCTACCATTAGACCTCATCTTGTATTTCATCGGTTAGCTCATCCATAATTAGGGTAAATAAGTTGGATATTAATGCAGAAAACTCTTGTCACGCCCCAAACCTGAAGAGGCATGGCCGGCACCTGGTTCCATACTCGGCCCGAGCGTACCACTCTATAACTGTAAACTCTGGAGGGATAACCCTCATCTTAGGCCGAAAAGGCCATATTCTGAATCGTCTGAAAATAATGCCTCTCTCATCTGTGGGGTAAACATACCCAAAAGCTGATATATATAACTGTGCAGGCCGACGAAGCCGCCATGAACATCTATTGATATACAAAATATACATGACTCGTCTACAAGCCTCTAGAGATAACTGAACTGTACCATGATCGGGACAGGGCCTCGACCTACCCATCAAACCTGTATATATAAAATGGACTCCAAGGTCTAGACCTGGTAACTCTGAGGAAGTGGAGCTTACCAACCAAGCTGATGTTTGACTCTATCTGATAGGAGGGTCTGTCCAACTGTCAATGAGGACCTGCAAGCATGAAATATAGCATCCCCGGCAAAAGGGACGTTAATACGAAATAATGTACCGAGTGTGTAAGGCAACAGAATAACCGAAAGCTGAAACTGAACTGATAATATAATAACTGAAAGTAACTGGGAGTCAAATATAATCTGAAGATATGCTTACCTGTTGATACTGACCCAACTCTCTTAATATAGTAAGTAAAATAGATGTCCGGCCTTATAAGGCTCGGTATATGTAACTGCTCTGCCGTAGTATGCTCGCTCATAAGAGCTCGGCCATACTAGGCTCTGTATCTCGGCCATTCTGGGCTCGCTCATAGGCGCTCGGCCATAGTAGGCTTGATATATAACTCACCATCTGAGCAGAGGTTGCCCAATAGGGGTCTGCCCATCGATTATAGCTCGATGGTGGTGAAAATACAGTAATATTGTATATATATAGACTCTCTGCTCTCTTGGCTGAAAGAAGACAAAACTAAACTGAATATGAAGTCCCGATAAGGGAGAATGCTGTAACTTATGAGACTAGGAAAATGTACATAAATTCAGAAATATGAACTTCTCTTTATGTCTCGTTATCAAACACATGTAATTACGGGATCATGCCAAAATGAATAAAGGTTTAGCCTTAACATACCTTATCACAATCTTTCCAATCACCAAGTTGAACTCGCCTCTTCGCATCGTAATCTACAACACCGATAATAATACTATCGTTAAGTTACGAAATGTACAACTATCGCACAACGAACGACAAGCTTATTTTGTATTAAAACGGGCAGCATCTCCCCTATAATCCTTACTTCCTCCAAATTCAAGATAACACCAACAACATAAGAACACAACAATAACAACATATATACATTATTTCCAACCTTATATACACCACGAAATGCTACAAAATAGCCTAACACACCCCAATCTCTTCAAACACAAAATGACCATCGTAATAGTGTTAAACAACCCGAAACTGTTACGACAAATGACTAGCCGACCACCCTGCATTTATGTGGTGTTTCTCCACACCCTATCTCCTCCAAAACTCCACAAAAACAGTAACAAAATAGACAACCCAACAGCAATATGAAACAACCCACAAAGCAGTCCATTACAAGTTTAGCAACTCGAACTCACGGCTTCCGATCACCGACCCGTGAGTTCTTACAATTATTTAACATGCCCAAAGTAGATCCTTTTTGGGCATGTTTCATCCTTTCATTTAAGCAAGTAGGAGACACACCTACTTGTCACCTAGCAGCTTGCGCTGTCTCGCAAAAATGCATATATCTCTCTACTCCGATGTTGTATTGACAAAAGATTTAGTGCGTTAGAATAGACTCATAGAGATTCAATTCTATGGGTGGAACACCCCATAAATCTAAGTATATTAGGAGAAAAACGCATTTACATTTGACCAAAATTTTCAGGAAAACTTATGAACGTAACTTGTGGTGACTTTCATCGACTTTTGTTCCACAACTCGCTTAACTTCAAATATAACACATGACTATCTTACGACTAACATAACTAATAACATAACCCCATTATCATGTTAAGCACCCTAGTTTCACCCAAAAAGTACATGTTATAATATTCCCAACTTGTCGACTTTCGACGAAATATTGTTTTTTTCAATTCCTTAGCTTCTAAACCTTCCAAATCTATTTGTACTTGTTGTTCATGATCTTCAATATATGTAACATCCGAGGTAACATGATAACTTACTTTATTTACTTCCAAAGATGGTCTCATTTTTGGTCTTACATCAATTGACTTACGACGTACTTTTACGTGCGAAAACATGGGGTGTAACAACTCCTAGACCTCCTACTACTGTTTTTACACTAGTGACAACTCCTTTATATGTTTAGTATGAATTTCTTTCTTCTCCATCACCCGTCAAAAGACTTTTTGAGATACTCTATCATATGATTTTTCTAGGTCAATAAACAAAATATGCAAAATTCTCTCCCTTCGTGGTAAATCTCTATCAATCTTTTTAGCAAGAATATAGCCTTAGTTGCATATCTACCGAAAAGGTCTCTATAACATAAAAACAATGCTAGTTTAGTGCGGGCGCTATTATTGTAACATGTTAAAGAAATTTTGCTTATCCTCCATTGAATTAAGGGAAATTTTCATAAAACATTATCTTTTATTAGTAATTAGCCATCTATAGATACCATTTGCTATATTGCGAATTATAGATATCTTTTATGTGGTAATAAGATGTATTTGATATATTTAAGCTATTGTATTCATGAATACAGTAGCAAAAATAGGCGTGAATCAGGGAAGTCCAACTAATCAGTTGTTGTATTCGAGTGTATTCGACTGTATTCATGGAGTGAACAGCTAGACAGATTATTGTATTCGATTGTATTCACGGCGTGAAATAGGGGATTACACTGTTTTTAAAACGGAAAGTGAATCAATTAACATAAGACTCTTAATATAACTCAAAACTCAATTATAACACACAAATTTTGTATTTTCAGTTATAAAAAGAATCTCAACCAAAAAATACCCCAAAAACATAGCAATATTCAGAGAAATTATATAATACATGTGAATACATAAATTATATTAATTAAAAAAAACTTAAGAATACATTCATGGAATATAGCGAGACAGTGAATATAATAAAATACATAGAATACAGCGGGGTATATTGAAATACAATGAGAAAAAAAGATAGTGAATACAATGAAATACATGGAATACAACGAGACACATTGAATTACAATGAAAAAGAAGACAATTAATACAATGAAATACATGAAAATACATTGAAATATATTAACAGAAAATCAAGTTGCTCAGCCCCAAACTCCATCGTCTTTGTTCAAGAACAAACCAACCGGATTATATGTGTTGCTGTTCAAGAATCAATTTAATGTCGGCGGTTGCTGTTGTTGGTGAGAATCTTGAACATAGCAATCTTCAAGAATTAGTGCATCTATTATAATGGGATGGGGGCTTTGCACAAGAATTAATTTTGACCGATAATTAATATATCTACAAATCAAGGAAAGAAGGGACAGAGAAAGGGAGGGAGGAGAAAATCAATTTTATTGGCATAAAGATTGTTGGTGAGAATCTTGAATATAGCAAACTTCAAAATGACGCAGGTTTCCTTGATTTGTAGATAACAGTAGTGAAGCAAGCCCAAGTTGAACACGAGTCCCTTGAGGCATGAAACGACGTCGGAATTAACTGTTACAAAATGACAGCGACCTCCGGCAGCCGGTCTTTGAGATCTCCATTCACGTGTATGATCTTCTTTGTATTTGCGTTCTTGATAATTGAATTGAAAACACAGAAATACGAGAAGAGAAAGAGGCAAAAGTACCGTATTTGATTAATGGTAGGTGATGTGGGTGAGAGGAATTTTGAGATTGAGCATCGTGTTTTCAGGTAATGGGGGAAGAGAATGGGATGTATCAAAGTAGAGAGAGAAAGAAAATAGTGTAACTGATTAACGTACACTACTAGAAAATAAGCCTATTGGAACGGATGTTTTAGCAACGGTGACATAACCGTTGCAATAGACAATCTACTGCAACGGTTGTTACCGTTGCATAAGATATTCCACCCTATTGAAACACTTCTAAGAGTAAACCGTTGCATTAGGATAATAACCGTTGCCAAAGATAAATCTACGGCAACGGTTAGTTCTAAACGATTCATCAATAGCAACGGTTATATAAAAAATTAGGCTATTGCAGCGGTTGCACTTTCCCACCAAATTTGATTTACCTTTTTCTTTTATTCAACCCTAGATCTTTTTTTATTCTCCAATTTGCCTCTTAAACATCAGAACATATCCGCCCCTTTTCCTTTTTTTCGATCCTCCTTCTCCGACGGTTTTCTACAGTCTTCTCCGTCTCCCTCCTTTTCTCGCAGATCCAGTTGTATTTTCTTAGATTCTTTCGCAATTTTGTATAAGACAATTATTTTCGCTGTCTTCTTTTCCTCCTATTATGGATTTCGCTATTCCTGGGTTCTTTTATGGATGTTGTGGGTTACTGACTTCAATTTGTTTATACTTGTGCGTATTTTTTCTTTTATTCCCTCCATAGCTCTTAATCACAGCAGGAGGGAAATTTAAGTCTTACCCTCCATTTAGTTTGATTTTCAGGTAATGAATTTCTCCTGCTGGTACCATCCGAAGTAAGCTCGATTTTGGGGAAAAAGTAACTTATCTATTGAAGTTTCAATTTTGAGAAAGGTAACAATTTGAGATTTTTCTGAAATATTTTTATTCTCATTCTTTCGCTCAAATATTTTGTTATTTTAATTTTTTGGGGTTTTCATGTGGTAATTAATTCTTGGTTTTTAATTGTAGTTTATCTGATAGTGTTGGTGATTATTATCCTCCAGTTCCCTACTTCGTCTTCTTGACTATCCGAACCAAGTAAACGCCCAGAGTGATTTGTCCAGGGTGCAATCAGGTTTGGAGTTTTCAAACCGCTGATTGGCAATTTTGAGGTACAATCCTTTTAAGTATAGTAATGGGTGAAAGTTTACATTGGCTAATACTGAGAAGTATTTTGGAGTTACCTTTTGTAGTCATAAATTATGTGAATTTAGGTAGATAAATACTACGTGCAAGCTATAAATGTGTTAATGCCACCAAATTGGACAATATCAGAAGCTTTGCGAATAAAATTCCTCGAAAGTTCTGTTCAAGGCCCTGATGCAGTAGAAGCCATGAACTATTTTTAATATATGCAGTCAACCAATATATTTTTCATCCCCTTATTTCTGAATTAAGTTCTGTTGTATTGAAGTATGGTCTTGGAATATTGTTTATTTCTCATGAATTTGATTTGAAGTTCGGGATTATACTTACAAGAACACTTGTTGCCACTGGTTAAGGATTAGCCCATTGCTTATGAGATATTCAGAAATTTGAAGAATAATGTTGATTTACTGCTATTTTGGATATATTTATTTATTGGTGTTATGATTATGTGGATGCTCTTTATTTTGTTCCATGAGAAAGATTTCAAGGATTAAATGATTTTCTTGGCTATAATTTTAACGTTTGGCCTGAAAATATTCCTTTTATTAGTAGCATGTCCAATTTGCTATTTTTCTAATCGTCCATAGGCCTTATATACTATGTTCAACCTTAAATAAATATGACTTCGTAAGGGCTTAATAGATATTGATGAATTTAAAAAGCACAATCCTGTTGTAATATTAAATAGTGAGATTCTCTTGTCGTGCATGCTAAAGCACCAGTTTGCAAATAAAGATTTAATCGTCCTTCATATTGATGTTTAGTTTTATGTGAAATAAATTTCGAGTAGATTTTCTCGGTTCTTTGTGATACTTATTTTGAGATTGAAGACAAGGATTATATTTAGTATCAACTTAGAAAATTTTGAGATTACATTTTATTGTCTTACTACAACACCGTGTTCCTTTCTTTTTTTCTTTTTCTTTTAAGGATAAAGTAAATGTTATCTTTTTGTATTTTAACTTGCTGGATCTGCCACAAATTTTTCCTGGCGATACTCCTGTGGATCATGCTGCCCTCAGGCGGGTTCTCATTGACTATTCTTTTTGATATTCTGATGTTGGCTACAGCCAGGCAGATTTATCCTTCTCGGTTTTAACTAAGGTAGATTCCTTTATAATCTTACCTCTTTTGTGTAGACATCTTCATACAGCTATGCTTTATACTCTTAATAGAAATTTAGTTAACATATTAATTTTTCTTTCTGCAGTACATCCTATCTCCAATTTCTTATCATGTCATTCGTTCTGTAGAGGATTTTATTGCTAAATATCCATTGAATGTTATTGAAGATTCTCAATAAAATTTTCAGTTTTCCTATGTCTAGGGGCGTTCCAGATTGGAAAGTAGTTCCGATGCCATAATTTGAGGGCCAATTAGGGAGTTTGGTCGAGGAATGCTAAATGTGCTATGTTATAGCGTGTAAGCAGTTCACTCCCTTGACATCACCAGATATATAACTTCAACGCTCAATGCTGTGGTAAGTTTTTCTACTTGGATTTTGTTTTCTGTTGGTGACTTAGTGCTACTGTAAGTTTTTTCCCTGCTTGAAAATCTGTTGTTCTTGATCGTGGAGATCAAAAAAATTAATTGCATTGCTTGAAACACTTTAGGCCAAAGCTTTCACATATTCACTTTTACTTAGTTGGAAAGACAACAATATCATGATTCAAAATACTATCTCTTTTGCTTAATTTTCTCTGGTAACACTCGAAATGCATAATAAAATCATTACATTTTTGGCATAATACATTTGCTATTTTTCCGTATAATACTTCTCTGAGAAGATAGCTAATTCCTTTTGGCGTCAATGTTATGTGATTGATTTAACTTCAACTTTCACCCTTTACTAAAAAATATTTGCAGTGATAAAACTTGCGATGCATAATAATGAAGAAAATTTATATTTGTTTTTATAAAAGTTTATTCACGTATTGACATTCTTCTATTAGCATAACATAGGAATACAAAATATAATAGAAAGACGGTTCTTAAATATACGTCGAGTACGAATGTAATACTTTTGCACATAAAAAGAAGGAAAAGAGAGAACTGGATTCAAAGGTAGAATTTGTATGCCCTTGAAGTAGTTCAATTCACACTAAAAGTCATTAAGTGGATTGTATTGTCAATGAGGCTTTAAATAACCTAAAGAATCCCAGCTTCGTGATGAGTCAATCTTGAAAATCATCCTTCTGCTCTTTTGTAGTGGCTCTTTTATATGTAAACCAGCTCAGGCCCTAAAGAGAATGTTGATACATGATTGCGATGTTTTTGCCATTTATCAGCAAGTCCAACTCCTAGCCATGAAGAAAAGCTTGTGCATTAAGTAAACTTTGTTCTGGACATCCAGAGGTGTTCTAAAGGCAATTGTTGTTGAACTTTGCCTCCATCGCCTTCTTCACCCAGGAACAAATTGTTATTATTTGATTTTAGCAGTTATGCAAAATTGACACTTCCTATTTTGCTGTTACATCAACTAATGCTGGTACCAGACATAATAAAAATGTCAAGTTTTATTCTCAGCCAATGCCAAGAAATACTGCATTTCCTGAGGCTCCTGCTATTGGGAAACTTCCCAGCTATTCAGACTTTCCATCAATGAATCCCAAGAGTATTAAGCAAAGGGATCCAAGGTTCAACTCTTTCAAAACATGGTCTGGTAAACTTGAGAGCCAATTAACAAATTTGCGTGGAAAGAACCTGGAAGCACAGCAAGAGTCGACTACTGCAGAGAGAGAAAATATCCCTATACATCGATACTTTGATGCGTTGGAGGGACCAGAATTGGACACTCTACGGGTAGGCTTTTCTCCTTGGTTTCACCCACCCATTTTAGTGGTCCGCTGAAATTTGCTTCAGATGTAGATATCTTTAAAGATTACTAGCATGTGAGATCATGAATGTATCAATGCATTTGCAGTTTTGATCTTTTATGTAACCACTGCTAAAGAAAATGAAAAAAAATGAAAACCATTTTGAGGGTCTGTTACATGCCGTATTGATTTTGTGCACCCGTTAGTACATAACGTTCATCACTTGGTTGAATGAATGCAACCTGCATTGGTATTAAAGGATCAGCTTATCCCGGCTATAAGTAATTTATTTTGTCATGGTATGTTTCTTCATCTGAAGTAATGTTGGACTTTTAAGCCATTGGGCTTTAAAGTATAAAAGTGTGAATTGGAAATGGAGGGAAATAAAATGGAGGGAAAAATGAAAATTTGAAGAAGTGAGCTTATGTCTTGCACTTTGTCCCTCATTGGTGAGGGACAACTACATTTGTGTGCTTATATATAGAATCACTTCTTAAAGCTCTTAAAAGGAGTTGAAGAGAATGAACCCTCGCGCCGTCGTCGTCGCTCGACTCGGCTTTGGATTTGGATTTGTCAATCGATCGATAAGATTATTTTTTGGACAAAATTTATTTAATTAATTATTTAATAATTAATTAAATGCCAGATCAATGCTAAAGATTCAGAAATATAGTCTGGCCGTGGTCCTGGCGTAACCGCGGTAGGACCGCGCCAGAACCCTTCTATAGGTTCAGAGAGCCACTTTGGCCGCGGTCCTAGCGTAACCGCGGTAGGACCGCGGCAGGCGGCGAAATTTCTGAACAGGCACCTTTCCAGAACAGATATCACACCTCTTCCAATAATTGCCTATAAATTCGGAGGCATGGTTTCGTTTTTAAGACACCAAAAACATTACAGAACTTCCTTCTTTCTGAAAATACTGCATTCTAATTTGCAGTCTCTCTCTCTCGAATTCGTAAGTGTGATTTTGCTCCGCTCTTTAAGTTCGTTGGTATCCTGCAGTTTGTATTGCCAGTGTTGCAGGAAGGTTTATTCCGTTTTATCCTGGGAGGATTTAATCCATTACCTTGGCAACGTGTGAGGGGGTTAAAATTCCTTAAGGACGCACAAACAAATTGTGGACTCGGAATATTTCTGAATCTTTAGTGTTTTTCCAGTTTCTTTTATTCTTCTAACAGTTTTCTGATTTTGTATTTTAATACAGTAGCGCTCACAAGCTTAAGGAATTCTATTACTAACGTTTCTGTGTTGAAATATATATTAAAAACCTGTTATCTATATTTTGTGTATTGTTCTGGAGACTAAAGCCTTCAAGCTTTCTACTCCAATAATTGTTCTGTCCGGTTTAAAGAATATCAAAACTTTACCGGAATAATAAACGTACGGGTTTGAAGTATATAAAAACTTCACCATTGTTACGTGTTGTATGTTTGGTTTGGTATTCAGTTTGAAGATATCAAAACTTCACTGATTGAATAAATTTCTGTCCTGTTTCCAACTCTATAGGAAAAATGACGAATGAGAACCAAACTAATGGAAATGTTGCGGGAACGGGTGCTACTGTGACGAGTGTTGCTTCCTCGTCAAGCCGTTCAACTCCTGCTCATGCTATGGCACCAGCAGAAAAACCCGAAAAGTTTTCCGGTATCGACTTCAAACGTTGGCAAATGAAGATGCTCTTCTATCTTACTACGTTGAGTTTGCAGCGATTCATCAAGGAGGATCCTCCGGTGCTGGCAGAAACACTCCAGATGACGAACGATTAGTTGTAGCTGAAGCATGGAAACATTCTGATTTCTTGTGCAAAAGCTACATTTTGAGTTGTTTGGAAGATAGCCTGTACAATGTCTATTGTGTCATGGAAACTTCAAAAGCGTTATGGAATGCGCTTGAGAAAAAGTACAAAACGGAGGATGCCGGACTTAAGAAGTTCGTGGCTGCAAGGTTTTTGGATTTCAAGATGATTGACACTAGGTCGGTCATAACTCAAGTCCAAGAATTACAAGTTATTGTGCATGACCTCCTTGCTGAAGGTATGACCCGAATCAATAATTTTATTAATAAGATTCATCTTATTATTAATTATGTATTTATTATTGAAGGTATGGTCATAAATGAGGCCTTTCAAGTCGCCGCTTTCATTGAGAAATTACTTTCGTTGTGGAAAGATTTTAAGAACTATCTAAAACACAAGCGGAAGGAGATGACACTTGAAGACTTGATTGTGCGTTTGAGGATAGAAGAAGACAACAAAAATGCTGAAAAGAAGTCACGTGGGAACTCGACAATAATAAGGGCTAACATTGTTGAGGAGGCGCCACAAAACAAGAAGAGAAAGAAGGCTTCTGGACCAAAGAATTACCCAAGCAAGAAAAAGTTCAAGGGTAATTGCCACAACTGTGGAAAATCTGGGCATAAGGCCGTGGATTGTCGTGCACCAAAGAATGATAAGAAGAAGAAGAATCAAGCTAACATGGTTGAAAATGCTGAAGAAATGGAGGACTTGTGTGCCATGTTGTCTGAATGCAACTTGGTAGGAAATCCTAAAGAATGGTGGATAGATTCTGGAGCCACCCGCCATGTTTGTGCTAACAAGGAGTTATTTTCTTCTTATGCCCCCGCAGGACCCGACGAGACAATTTTCATGGGAAATTCGTCTACAGCCAAAATTGAAGGAGTTGGCAAGATTGCGTTGAAGATGACGTCGGGAAAAATAGTGACTCTAAACCAAGTTCTCCATGTTCCAGAAATTCGCAAGAATCTTGTGTCTACCTCACTTCTTGTCAAGAATGGATTCAAATGTATTTTTGTTTCCAATAGTGTTGTACTAAGTAAGAATGATATGTATGTAGGAAAAGGTTACCTGAATGAGGGCCTTTTTAAGCTAAATGTAATAGCAGTTCCTATCAATAAAGTTAATGCTTCTTCTTACTTACTTGAGTCAAACACTTTATGGCATTCACGCTTAGGTCACGTCAACTTCAAAACATTGCGAAAAATGATAAATTTAGAAGTATTGCCAAAATTTGATTGCATTAATTCCAAATGTCAAATATGTGTGGAATCAAAGTATGCTAAGCATCCTTATAAGTCCGTTGAAAGGAATTCAAGTCCTTTAGACTTAATTCACACAGATATTTGCGACATGAAGTCAACACCATCTCGCGGTGGGAAAAAGTATTTTATTACTTTTATTGACGATAGCACGAGATATTGCTATGTTTATTTACTTAATAGTAAAGATGAGGCAATTGATGCTTTCAAGCAATACAAGAGTGAAGTTGAAACACAACTAAACAAAAAGATCAAAATGATAAGAAGTGATAGGGGTGGCGAATATGAATCTCCTTTTGAAGAAGTATGTTTGGAAAATGGCATTATTCACCAAACAACTGCCCCTTACTCTCCACAATCTAATGGAATTGCGGAGAGAAAGAATCGAACGTTGAAAGAGATGATGAATGCGTTGTTGATAAGTTCTGGTTTACCACAGAACTTGTGGGGGGAAGCTATACTTACAGCTAACCGAATAATCAACCGTGTACCTCATAGTAAAACACAGTCCATTCCCTATGAAAAATGGAAAGGAAGGAAGCCCAGCTTGAAATACTTCAAAGTGTGGGGGTGTTTAGCTAAGGTACAAGTTCCTAAACCTAAAAGGGTTAAGATAGGTCCAAAAACGGTTGATTGTGTATTTATTGGATATGTAACCAATAGCAAGGCATATCGTTTTCTGGTTCATAAGTCAGAAAATCCTGAGATTCACGTTAATACGATAATAGAATCAGATAATGCTGAATTCTTTGAAACTATTTATCCGTATAAAAAGGAAAGTGAAGTGACCTACCAAAAGTCAAAACGACCTCGGGAGGAAATAACAGATGGTATGCCTAATGAGGAAAATCCGAGAAGAAGTAAACGTCAACGGACATCTACTTCATTCGGTCCAGATTTTCTGACTTTCCTGCTAGAAAATGAGCCTCGTACCTTCAAGGAAGCAATGTCTTCCTCAGAAGCACAATATTGGAAAGAAGCTGTCAATAGTGAAATAGAATCCATATTGAGCAACCATACCTGGGAATTGGTTGATCTTCCTCCAGGTAACAAAACATTGGGTTCTAAATGGATTTTCAAGAAGAAAATGAAAGACGATGGTACTATTGACAAATACAAGGCAAGACTTGTTGTCAAAGGATTTAGACAGCGAGAAGGTCTTGACTATTTTGACACATACTCGCCGGTAACAAGAATTACATCCATTCGGATGCTAATAGCGTTAGCCGCCTTGTATGATCTTCAAATCCATCAAATGGATGTAAAAACAGCCTTCTTAAATGGTGATTTAGAGGAAGAAATTTACATGGACCAACCTGAAGGGTTTGTGGTTCCGGGAAAAGAAAAGAAGGTGTGTCGACTTGTTAAGTCTCTTTATGGACTAAAACAAGCACCCAAGCAATGGCATGCGAAATTTGACCAAACAATGTTGTCAAATGGCTTTAAGATTAATGAATGTGATAAATGTGTTTACATTAAGAACGTTCCAAATCATATAGTCATTGTTTGCTTATATGTTGATGATATGCTAATAATGAGCAAAGACATTGCCGACATTCAAGCTACTAAGCGTATGCTTGCTAGTAAGTTTGATATGAAAGACTTAGGAGTTGCCGATGTAATTCTAGGAATTAAAATCCAGAGGACTCCTCAGGGTCTAGCTTTGTCTCAATCACATTACGTGAAAATGGTACTTGAAAAATTCAAACACTTGGAATTTAGAAGTGCAAGAACTCCAATTGACTTAAATCATCATCTCATAAAGAATAAAGGTGAAAATACGTCTCAATTGGAGTATGCTCGTGTGTTGGGAAGCTTAATGTACATCATGAACTGTACACGACCTGATATAGCTTGTGCAATAAGTAAACTTAGTCGATTCACAAGTAATCCCAACAAACATCACTGGGTAGCAATGAAACGAGTTCTGGGATATTTGGAATATACCCAAGACTACGCTTTGCACTACAATAAATATCATGCGGTTATCGAAGGATATAGTGATGCAAATTGGATAACCGGCTCAACAGAAACAAAGTCCACAAGTGGATATGTTTTTACTGTTGGTGGAGGAGCAGTATCTTCGAAGTCTTCCAAACAAACGTGCATCGCTCGCTCTACAATGGAATCAGAGTTTATAGCTTTGGATAAAGCCGGTGAAGAAGCTGAATGGCTTCGAAATTTCTTAGAAGACATTCCGTTCTGGCCAAAACCTTTGGCTCCTATTTGCATACATTGCGATAGTGAGGCTGCAATAGGACGGGCAGGGAGCGTTATGTATAACGAAAAGTCTCGTCATATACGACGAAGACACAACACCGTTAGACAACTACTTTCTAGTGGAATTATCACTATTGATTATGTAAGATCAAAGGATAATGTGGCGGATCCGCTTACAAAAGGCTTAACTAGAGAGGGAGTTGAGAAATCATCTAAGGGAATGGGACTATGGCCGAGGACAAGTCAACATGGTGGTAACTCTACCTAGAATTTTGGATGTTCCGAGATCTAGGTTCAAGGAGCTCAAACAAAGTTGTGATTGACCGGTTCAACATTGTCAAAGTAAAATCTTTGGTTCATTCTCGTGATGAAGACAATGTTCAGTAACAAGGATAGAACTTTACACGTTCTTTAATGATTACCTAAGTTTGATATGGTATTTATCAAATAGTATCAATCTAGAGGATTACACGTTTAGGAATCACCTATGTAAGTGTGAAGTGGAAGCCGCTTCAATGAGAATTCTGTAAGGCCAATTCTCTACGCACTTATGAAACTAGGCGGTGTTCATGGCTGAAACGAACACAACAATGAGAACTAAAAGACGGTTAAAGGTTGGTTGTGTGACATATGGTTGTCTAGGTACACACTAAAGTTCGACGGTTCAAAGATATCAAATCTACCGATTGACCGAGTATATCCGACATATGTTCACTACGGAAAGTTCAAAGAGAAACCTACTTATCCAGATGCGATTAATCCTTGCAAATCACACAGCTTTCATCTATGATCTTTCTTGATACAACCATTCCCATTCATGTGGGGGATTGTTGGACTTTTAAGCCATTGGGCTTTAAACTATAAAAGTGTGAATTGAAAATGGAGGGAAATAAAATGGAGGGAAAAATGAAAATTTGAAGAAGTGAGCTTATGTCTTGCACTTTGTCCCTCATTGGTGAGGGACAACTACATTTGTGTGCTTATATATAGAATCACTTCTTAAAGCTCTTAAAAGGAGTTGAAGAGAATGAACCCTCGCGCCGTCGTCGTCGCTCGGCTCGGCTTCGGCTTTGGCTTTGGATTTGGATTTGGATTTGTCAAATGATCGATCGATAAGATTATTTTTTGGACAAAATTTATTTAATTAATTATTTAATAATTAATTAAATGCCAGATCAATGCTGAAAATTCAGAAATATAGTCTGGCCGCGGTCCTGGCGTAACCGCGGTAGGACCACGCCAGAACCCTTCTACAGGTTCAGAGAGCCACTTTGGCCGCGGTCCTAGCGTAACCGCGGTAGGACCGCGGCAGGCGGCGAAATTTCTGAACAGGCACCTTTCCAGAACAGATATCACACCTCTTCCAATAATTGCCTATAAATTCAGAGGCATGGCTTCGTTTTTAAGACACCAAAAATATTACAGAACTTCCTTCTTTTCTGAAAATACTGCATTCTAATTCGCAGTCTCTCTCTCTCGAATTCGTAAGTGTGATTTTGCTCCGCTCTTTAAGTTCGTTGGTATCCTGCAGTTTGTATTGCCACTGTTGCAGGAAAGTTTATTCCGTTTTATCCTGGGAGGATTTAATCCATTACCTTGGCAACGTGTGAGGGGGTTAAAATTCCTTAAGGATGCACAAGCAAATTGTGGACTCGGAATATTTCTGAATCTTTACTGTTTTTTCAGTTTCTTTTATTCTTCTAACAGTTTTCTGATTTTGTATTTGAACACAGTAGCGCTCACAAGTAAGAGCAAATCCATATATCTCTATGTCTTTTTTGGTTTTAAAGCCAAGAAGTTACATGCCTAAAATCGAATTTGAGTTCATATTGCTTAAAAGATACTAAATTTTGTTGCACTGATGCTTTTGAGATACACATTTTTGCACTTCTACACATGAGATGTCTTTTCTTTCTTTCCGTTTTAGTATGAAAACACAAATATTCTTAATCGAGATGGTAATGTTGGTAACACATGTTTCTTTCCTGTACAGGCTTCTGAGCAAAGTATGTTGTGATATGAAATCGGGAATTAGCTAGTGGTCACAAAACCAAATTTGTGCAAACTGACTTCTTTTCCTTTTAAATCCTATAATGGGATTAATTTGATATCTTGTTCTGTTTTAGTAGCTTGCATGTACATTTAATGTCCAAATTTGGGTCTAGGTAATGTGTTTCTGTAGAAGAGCTTGGCTCATGACTAGCATCTTGTATGTCCATTATTTTCTTTTTCTCTTTTGATCAATTTATTTAGTCTAGGAAGTCCAAATGAAAGGTAATGACTTTATTTATCCTCTTTTGTAGGTGGAGTAGATCAAGAAATAGAAGATGAAGGCAATGAAGATGTGGACCTTACTTAAAATGANCTAAGGGAATGGGACTATGGCCGAGGACAAGTCAACATGGCGGTAACTCTACCTAGAATTTTGGATGTTCCGAGATCTAGGTTCAAGGAGCTCAAACAAAGTTGTGATTGACCGGTTCAACATTGTCAAAGTAAAATCTTTGGTCCATTCTCGTGATGAAGACAATGTTCAGTAACAAGGATAGAAATTTACACGTTCTTTAATGATTACCTAAGTTTGATATGGTATTTATCAAATAGTGTCAATCTATAGGATTACACGTTTAGGAATCACCTATGTAAGTGTGAAGTGGAAGCCGCTTCAATGAGAATTCTGTAAGGCCAATTCTCTACGCACTTATGAAACCAGGCGGTGTTCATGGCTGAAACGAACACAACAATGAGAACTAAAAGACGGTTAAGGGTTGGTTGTGTGACATATGGTTGTCTAGGTATACACTAAAGTTCGACGGTTCAAAGATATCAAATCTACCGATTGACCGAGTATATCCGACATATGTTCACTACGGAAAGTTCAAAGGGAAACCTACTTATCCAGATGCAATTAATCCTTACTTGCAAATCACACAGCTTTCATCTATGATCTTTCTTGATACAACCATTCCCATTCATGTGGGGGATTGTTGGACTTTTAAGCCATTGAGCTTTAAAGTATAAAAGTGTGAATTGGAAATGGAGGGAAATAAAATGGAGGGAAAAATGAAAATTTGAAGAAGTGAGCTTATGTCTTGCACTTTGTCCCTCATTGGTGAGGGACAACTACATTTGTGTGCTTATATATAGAATCACTTCTTAAAGCTCTTAAAAGGAGTTGAAGAGAATGAACCCTCGCGCCGTCGTCGTCGCTCGCTCGGCTCGGCTTCGGCTTTGGATTTGGATTTGGATTTGGAAAATGATCGATCGATAAGATTATTTTTTGGACAAAATTTATTTAATTAATTATTTAATAATTCATTAAATGCCAGATCAATGCTGAAGATTCAGAAATATAGTCTGGCCGCGGTCCTGGCGTAACCGCGGTAGGACCGCGCCAGAACCCTTCCACAGGTTCAGAGAGCCACTTTGGCCGCGGTCCTAGCGTAACCGCGGTAGGACCGCGGCAGGCGGTGAAATTTCTGAACAGGCACCTTTCCAGAACAGACATCACACCTCTTCCAATAATTGCCTATAAATTCAGAGGCATGGCTTTGTTTTTAACACACCAAAAACATTACAGAACTTCCTTCTTTCTGAAAATACTGCATTCTAATTCGCAGTCTCTCTCTCTCGAATTCGTAAGTGTGATTTTGCTCCGCTCTTTAAGTTCGTTGGTATCCTGCAGTTTGTATTGCCACTGTTGCAGGAAGGTTTATTCCGTTTTATCCTGGGAGGATTTAATCCATTACCTTGGCAACGTGTGAGGGGGTTAAAATTCGTTAAGGACGCACAAGCAAATTGTGGACTCGGAATATTTCTGAATCTTTACTGTTTCTCCAGTTTCTTTTATTCTTCTAACAGTTTTCTGATTTTGTGTTTTAACACAGTAGCGCTCACAAGAATTATGTTTCATATTTTTTTTTAGTCCGTCTTGAAAAGAATGCAGTACTTTATTATTTAGAAACTACTTAACTTTAAACTTTTTACTTTACCTTTAATAAAATGATTTGTAGCCACACATATATGTGATTTGTATTAAATTACAAGTTTTAAAAGTCTTTCCATCTTTTTTAACTTTGGCGTCGAGTCGAAAATCACACATAAATTGGTACAGAACAATAATAAGACAAGAAAGAATTTCTTTCTTTTGATCTATGGATCAATCAAATATGACAAAAGAAAAAAGCTAATTTAAAAAAAATGGAGTCAAAATTAGAAAGTGAAGCGTCAGAAACAAAAAAACAAAATGAATGTACATAAAGGAAGTAAAATTAGAACTCAAGAAAAAGGTAAATATATTAACTATTGAGAGAACAAAATTATTGTTATTGACTCACTCATTTATACAACCTCAAGCAAACCAAAAAAAATGAAACTTTAAAATATCAATCTAATAATAATTATAAAAATTATATGTTATATATAATAATAAAGTGTAATATTTTTGGGAGCCTTTAGTATTTAGGGGTGTTAGGCAATGGCTTTATCAGCCTTACCCGACGACAACCCCTGTTCTTTAGAAGCAGAAGATAAGATGTAAAGGTATTACTTCTTTTATACTATATGCATGATTTTGGATAGGAGGTGCACTTTGATAGTTAATGGATCCACTTGTGATAAAGATTATGTTTATGAAATATTTGTTACGGGACAGTTTCACCAAAAATTTCATATAATGATGACTATTTAGGTTTTGATCCAGTAGTCAATAAAGTGAGTGAAAATATAAAAAGTCACCGAAAATTTGTGTTGGTCAGAGGCGGATGAAATATATTAGTACTAGGTTTGTCTAAGTCTAGTATTTTTTATGCAGAACATAAATTTATGTGTAAAAGTTTATTAAAATTAGAATATATTATAGAGATGAATCCAATAACTTAAAATACAATTAGTTTAATGCTAAGAACCTTAAAGGTTGAACCAGTAGAGATTAAATCCTGGACTTGTAATCACGCCCAACTATGCCTCCTAAGAGGTCTAGCGGTCGTTGCAAATATAATCCGGTTTACAAGTCCGGAGTCGAATCTCACAGGGAATTAACCTACTAATTACAACCACTAGTTTCACACGAATTCAAGTAATCAACCTTCAGAAATATTAAATAACGTTTTGAATGCTTATTAACTAAGATCAAAGTAATTAAAATACAGTATGTATAACTAACAGAGCAAATGTTGTGGACAAGATTGGGAAAAGTTTAGGGTTATGATTTCCCCTATTGTCGGCATCTCCCCCGCCACTTTTCCTATAAATTCGCCTAAGTATTCTCTACCGATCATGAGTACTTTTGGTGTCATAGCTCTCTCTCAAGCAACTACCACAATTTACTAGACGTATTATCTCGTACTACGCTAGCTGGCACTAATTCACCGCTCACTTCGATCGCACCAAGATTTCGTTATCTCCAATCCTGCCTTTAATTCCTCCGTATTGATTTCTCAAATACGTTAGGAGTGGTGTTGTTCAACAACTACCTAAATGTGTATTCTCTCGAGCAATGTACACACTAGATAGGCACAGTTAATTGAGAGCTCTTTAATCAATAACAACGAAAATATAGTTGAACAAGTACAAAAAGATCAACGGCAACTTTATATTAAACGTAGTGAAAAAAATCATCCTTCAATAGGTTCTATCAAACCCTAGATGAGAGAGTTTAGCTACTCATAAATGTATGCATAATCATCATGATGTTCAAAGACATTAAACTACAAAGTAAAGAGATAAACGGAGGAAAAACTCGTTTGATTCTTGCTCCACAGTGTTCTGTAGCCTTTTTCTTCTCCAAAATAGTGTCCAACCCTTTCTCAACTCATTTGGGGAGTATTTATATGTTAGGGCCGAAATCCCTCAGTCCAAATCCGGGTTGGAGTCTTTTAACCCGCAACTTTTAATCACCGGACTATAGACCTCGCGAGGCCAGGCTTATAGCGCGGTCAGCCTGGCTACAGAGCTGGCTACGCCTGGCCAGTAGCCCGGTCAAGCTGGCTATAGAGCTGGCTATACTTGATCTGTAGCACGGTAAAGCAGGCTATAGAGCTGGCTATGCTTGGCCTGTAGCACGGCTTGAGTATTTGGTGATTTTGTGCTCTTTTCTTGCATTTTCGTCCTCTTTTTGTGCAACTTTCATTCGACTCTTTCTTCCGATGCTCCTACACATAAAACAACACAATTTAGCTCAATATGTCGCACAGTTAATCACTAAACCAATAAAATATAGGGCGAGTAATGTACTAAAGTATAGCATTTTGGCCGAACATCAATTCGCCGTTGATTCTTACGGGGGATAGCATTTAAAGTTGTGATCCAATATAAAAACATGGAAATTAATGAAGATTGAAGAGTAAAAAATGCTACGTGATTTTTTTCGCGTCTGCGTCTTGATAAGAAATGTTATCCAATAATTATGTTGATTGAAGTTGGGTAATACTTGATAGAATATCTATATGTGACCAGACCCGACTGTTATTCAATAATTTGTATTCAGGTCCATAAATCATTAGTCGAATGGCTTCTAATTCATCAAAACATGAAAATGGTAATGGTAGAATTTGATCGTAGTTCTGAATAAAAAATGAAATAGTTGCGTGAGTTGCAGGGAAAAGAGTTTGTTCCAATTCATTGGTCTACCAGTTATATAGTGCATTGTGCAAAAAGTATTAGAATGGACCCTTTGGCCAACTTTTTTGGGTCAGTTAGTGGATTTGAAATTTCTAATCAGCCTTTATTTATTTTACCCTTGGCGTCTAGCTTTCAGAAATTCAAACCATTTGTTATTTGAAATTATGTATAAAATATTATGGATATTATTCTACATATTGTCGGAGAAGAGTTTTGGAAGAGTAATAGAAGTTTGTTCATCGCGATCACGGGGAAATGGCCGCGATCGCATAAAGTAAAATTGTTCAGGAAACTTTTGTGCTCCCGATCGCGAAGAATTTTTTGCGATCGGGAAGGGTAAATACCTGGGCAGCAGAATTTAAGTTCTGAAAATGAGACGAATTTCTATTTTTGGAATTTTGAGCTCGGTGTGAGGCGATTTCTCGGGAGATTTTCAAGAAAAAATATTGGGGGGAAGAATTCCTAATTCGATTTTGGTTAAATTACACGAATCTATTGTAATTTTTATCAACAGATTAGTGAATTGGGTTGAAAATGGTAGAAATTTTCTAGACTGTACATTGAGGATTTGGAGGTTGAGTTGATGCCAGAATTTGGTAAATTCGGTATGGTTGGACTCGTGGTGGAATGAGTGTTTGGATTTTTTGACTTTTGTCGGATTTCGAGACGTGTGACCAACGTTGACTTTTTGGTTGACTTGGGGATTTTTATTAAAATTCGACATTTATTATTTAGAATTGTTTCCTTAGGCGTTAATTGATGTAATCAAGTTGCTTTTGGCTAGTTTTGAGTCGTTCAGAAGTTGATACGCGCGTAATGGAAATTCTGGAGTACTGTTTAGCTTGCTCGGCGTTGGATTCGGCTTGTTTGAGGCAAGTGTTTTGCCTAACCTTGTTAAGGAAATTTTTTCTACTAATTGCCATTGTTTGCTACATGCGGGGGTGATACATATACGAGGTGATGAGTGTATATGTATGTGCCAGGGTTAGTCATGCTCGTGGGTAAATTATATGATTAATTGTGCCTTGAAGAATTATGTGACATTCTTGTTTCATGTCTTCCTTGACTTCTAGATTACTATAAATAGAAAATTAAATGCTATAAACCATGATTTAGCGTATTATAATTTGAATAAAACTTCACGGACCTTTATGAAGTAATTGATGTACTAAATCCGGTCGTTATTATACTAAATCACAAATACGACGCTGCGACCGTTATTCTTGAGATTTTGAATTCTTTACTTGAGTCGAAGATCATTTTTGAGACTTGTTGAAATACTTGAATAATAAAGTACTTGCGGTTTATTAAATTGTTATTGGCTTGAAAGCCCTGATTGATGTTCAATTGGAACATTCGCTTAAACACTCTCCTTGATGTTATTTATGCTTCCTATCTTGCTTGTTAATGATATACATGTGCTTGGTAAGGAAGAGTGTAAAACACGAAGTGTGATGCCGTGCCATTTAATATATATTATCATATGAGGGAGAGTATAAAGCACGATAGGTGATGCTGTGCCATTTCAGTTATATTACCATGTGAGGAAAAGTGTAAAGCACGAAGGGTGATGCCGTGCCATTCATATTGACTTGTCGTCGTTGTTCTGTCTGTGTCCTCTACCCCAATTGTTGATGTGTTATCCATGCCTTCTATCTGTTTAACTTGCAACCTATCACGATTTTCTTCTTGATTGTTATATTTACATCTAAGCCATCTATCTTGTTAATTAGGAAAATTTATGTTCTTCTACCACACTTGCTGTCATTACTTTTGCGCCCCTACCTCGTCTATTTCTATTTTTCCATATGCTTCTGATTTGTTATTTGCTACTATCAGTGTAATCTCTACTTTGTGGTCACTATTATTAGCAATTCTTTTACTGTCATACGTATTTTGGTGAAGATGAGATTAAATGCTCGAAGGATGTTACCATGAAATATGATTCGATGTCTTGACTATATTCCCCACACTATGAAAATATGGATTTACTACCGTGAATTGCTGGTTATCTCTCTAAGGGAAGGATTGGTCATGATATTGAGGAATATTAATCATGATTCTTCAAGTAATCATTCACTGCTTCACATATTTGTTTCCTTGTATCCTGTTCTGTTATGTTCTAGTATGGTTCTATTTTTAGTCTACTGCACAGGTTACATCAGTAAGTTTCTTTTAACTACAAAGCCTCGTCGCTACTTCAAAGAGGTTAGTCAAGATACTTATTGAATACATGGGGTCGGTTGTACTCATACTACACTTCTGCACCTTGCGTGCAGATTTTTGATGTTGATGTTGCAGTGTATAGTGGGAGCTGGCATTGAAGATGTTTCCGTGATCCGGTCACAGCTGCCTCCGATTCCTGGTAGCTTTAGAATTTTTAATCTGTTCATGTTTATTTCAAACAGAATGATGTATTTTATTTCTTACCAGTTTTGCAAAATTCTAAATCGTAGATGCTTATGATTTGTACTACCAGTCCTTGGAAAAAATAGAAAGGTTAAGTTATTTTATCATTTATTTTTCCTCGATAAATCTAATTAAATTGGATTGTAGTTAATTGGCTTACCTAGTGGGTTGGGATAGGTGACATCACGACTGGTCGAATTTTGGGTCGTGACATTACCTTTTTGAAAAATATACCTCACCCTAGTAGTGCTTTCAGATGGAAAAAGATGCACATAACATGCACATGACTCATTTGTTAACTTCTTTAAGGACTAAAATCTCATATTTACTTTATTATTGTGAAAAAACTCATCAAGTAACATTAATCTCTCTAGTATGCACATAAAATCTATTAATATAATATTCGTTATTATATTTATTTACTTTGAAATATATCCATGCCCTGGTCGTGGAGGTTAAGTTAATGTAGGTTTAATCCTTTCTCCTTTGGCTTGTGCCAAATTAGTTGCTGGAAATATGAGTGTTCAAGGTAAGTTTTATCCAACTAACCATTATTAGCATTTGCTATGTTGTGAAACAGGAAATATCAGAATATATAGTTTTAAATGTTTTGTACTTCATATTGCATGTCACACTTAAACAAGTTACAATCTTGTAGGTGATTCCCATTATATTGAGTGAGATCAACGTTGGAAAGGCACCAAAGTGGGATTTCCCTTGCTTATAACTCCATGGTGCTATGGAGAAGTACTAGCACAAAAACAGTAAACATGGCAGCATCTCACAACTTCCGTTATGGTTGGAGATGGTCCTTAGCAAGTAGTGGATTTTTGGCTTTGCCACTTCTTATACTGTCTTTCTTTCTTAGTGAGACCCCGTGGTTTCTCATTAAGAAAGGGCGTATAGAGGAGGCAAAAGCGTCCCTTAAGATGTTGAGGAAATGTGGAGCAGAAGCAGAGCTGTAGATGTTGGCAGGCAAAATGAAAAATAAAGGAAAGAGGAAAGGAAGAAATTGTCACACTCGCCCATTTTACTGCTTAACATAGTGGCTCAAATTTTCCAGCAAGTGTTAGGCTTAGACTCAATACTATTCTTTGGACCATTACTTCTGCAGTCATCTAGATACACCTATATTGCCTCCTTCGTCGCTCCAGTCATTGCCGGAGTTGTGCGAGTTTGAGTTGCTGGACTCACTTATCCGAGTTACAGCTTCTTCGGTCGACGGAGGACTCTAGTCTCGGCATGTTTAAGCATTGATTTTTGCACAATTACTTCTTCATTTCTTTCTTATTTAGGTTTTCTTCATATAGGTCAATTTTACTAAAATAATTTATGCAAAAATAATACCTCACCCTAGTAGTGCTTTCAGATGGAAAAAGATGCGCATAACATGTAAATGACTCATTTGTTAACTTCTTTAAGGACTAAAATCACATATATTTTTTATTGTTGTGAAAAGAACTCATTAAGTAGCACTAATATCTCTAGTATGCTCATAAATTCTCTTAATATAAAATTCATAACAAGATTTATTTACTTTGAAATATATCCATGCCCAGGTCGTGGAGGATGAGTTAATGTAGGTTTAATCTTTTCTCCTTTGGCTTGTGCCAAATTAGTTGCTGGAAAATATGAGTGTTCAAGGTTAGTATTATCCAACTAATCATAATTAGCAATTGCTATGTTGTGAAATAGGAAATATCAGAATATATAGTTTTAAATGTTTTGTGCTTCATATTGTATGTCACACTTAAGAAAGTTGCAATGTTGCAGGTGATTCCCATTATATTGAGTGAGATTAATGTTGGAAAGGCACCAAAGTGAATTTTCCTTGCTTATAACTCCATGGTGCTATGGGGAAGTACTAGCACGAATGCAGTAAACATGGAAGCATCTCACAACTTCTGTAATGATTGGAGATTGTCCTTTGCCAGTAATCGGTTTTTGGCTTTGACACTTCTTGTACTATCTTTATTTCTTAGTGATACCCCGAGGTTTCTCATTAAGAAAGGGCATATGGAGGTGGCTAAAGCGCCCCTTAAGATGTTGAGGAAATGTGGATCAGAAGTAGAGCTGTAGATATTGGCAGGCATGATGGAAAATGAAGGCAAAAGGAAAAGGAAGAAGTTGTCACACTCGCCAATTTTACTGTTAACATAGTGGCTCAAATTTTCCAGCAAGTGTTGAGCTTAGACTCAATACTGTTCTTTGGACCATTACTTCTGCAGTCAGCTAGATACACCTATAATGTAACGACCCGACCGGTCGTTTTGAGCTCTAGCGTGTCATTCAGCGGTTTGAGGTGATGAGTAGCTTCACTTCAAGTATTATGACTTGTATGTCTGGTCGGAATTGAATTTCGGGTAGTTCAGAATTGATTTAGGAATAAACTTCTAATTTCGGAAGCTTAAAGTTGGAGGAATTGACTAATGTTTGACTTTTGTGTAAACAACCTCGAAATCAGGATTTGAAGGGTTCGACAGGTTCGTATGATAATTTTGGACTGGGTGTATGTCCGCATCGGGTTTTGGACGATCCGGGAACGTTTCAGCGCCTATTGTGGAAAGTTGGCATTTTGGAACAATTTCATAAATTTGGGTTGAAGTGCATTTCAATGTTATCAACGTCCGCTTGGGGTTCTGAGTCTGGGGATAGCTCTGTATGGTGATTCCGGTCTTAGAAGCGCATCTGGATATGGATTTGGAGGTCCGTAGGTCGTTTCGGGGTCATTTGGCGAAAGTTGGAATTTGACGGTTTTTGGAAAGTTTGACCGGGAGTGGAATTTTTGATATCGGGGCAGGATTCCGATTTGGGAAGTTGGAGTAGGTCTGTAATGTCGGATGTGACCTGTGTGCAAAATTTGAGGTCAATCAGATGTGATTTAATAGGTTTCTGCATCGAATGTAGAAGATTGAAACTCTAAAGTTCATTAAGCTCTAATTGGGTGCGATTCATGGTTTTGACGTTGGTTGATGTGATTTGAGGCCTCGATCAAGTTTGTATCATATTTTGGGACAGGTTGACGTTATTGGACGGGGTCTCGGGGGCCTTGGGTGTGTTTCAGAGTGGCTCCGGATCAGTTATGGATGAAAAGCTGTTGCTGGTTGTGGTGGTTTCTGGTTTGGGCTGCAGATCTCGCAAATGCGAGGTTTTGATCGCATTTGCGAAGGTGGGGAATTTCTGAGGAGTTTGAATTTGCGAACATTTAATCGCATTAGTGAAATTGCCCTCTTCGCATTTGCGAAGATTTTGGTCGCAAATGCGACCTTGGCAGGGGTGGCTCTGCTTCGCATTTGCAGTGCTTTGGTCACAATTGCTATACATTTGCAAACAAGATGTCGCAAATGCGACATCTGCGACTGGAGCAAGGGCTTTTATTTTGGAACTTAGCTCATTTCCCTTATTTCCCACTTGGACTTAGGCGATTTTTGAGAGCTTTTTGAGAGGGGTTCCATCAACATCAAGAGGTAAGTGATCCCTATCAATTCTTCAGCTAAATATACGAATCATAAGTAGATCTAACATGGAAAATGGTAGGATTTATGGAGTTTTTTAAGAAAAATCTAGAAATTTACATTTTTGGATTTTGACTCCAAATTTGGGAATGTAATTGAGAAAAAATTATATATTTGAGTTCGTGAGGTTATGGGATAACATTTATCTTTGAAAATTTTCGGGATCCGGGCACGTGGGTCCGAGGGTGATTTTTATCGACTTTTCGAGCGGAGTTGGGAATGTTTGTAAATTAGATTATAATGAGTATTAGAGTATATATTTATGGTTTTGCACATTTATTGACTAGTTTTGGAGCGTTATGCTTCGGTTCAAGTTGTTGGAAAGGCTTGGGAGCCGGTTATGGAATTTCAGAGCAAGGTAAGTCTCTTTTCTAACGTAGTAAGAGGGAATTAACCCCATAGGTGAATTGATTTATTATGTGTTTCTATTCATGGGGGCTACATACACACGAGTAGACGAGAGTCCGTGCATATCTACTAACTATGCTTATGTCCGAAAAGTCTAGGACCCAATCATGTTATACTTGCGATGTTTGCACCCTACTTGTTAATTTAATTGCTTAAATCATATTGAAACGTGATAAAGGAATTGTAAAAGGTTAAACTTCATTTGTCTTGACGTCTAATGATAATTGGTATTGCCTTGAATATTGCCCCTAAATAAATCTTGAATTTGTTGTTTTAAATGTATTTTTTTCTATTGTGGAGCGGGCCGAACGCCTCGGTAGCAGATAGATGCATCTATGGTTCGTGCCATTCGACCCTCGGCAGTGCACAGTTTAAATATTTATGTTTGATCAGGCCGTACGACCTCGGCATGATTTGCGCATGATAAATCTTTGGAACTAAACATGATTGATATTGCTTCATTAGCTTGAGATATAAATGTTAAAGGATGAAAACAAATTTGGAAATTTCCTATTAATAAAGAATTGTTTATTTACTTCTTGTTATTGAGTTTTCAGCTGTTTATTACAATCCATTCTTAATTATAATATCGGTACTTTATTGTTAGTCTATAGTAAGTGTCGGAGTCGACCCCTCATCACTACTTCTTCGAGGTTAGACTGGATATTTACTAGGTACACGTTGATTTACGTACTCATACTACACTTGCTGCACATTTTTGTGCAAGTGCATATATGTCTAGTAGACTTATGGGCGCAGAGGCGCGGCTACTGCGGGGACTTAGGTGAGCTGCATCACATTTTGCGAATTAGCAGGACACATAGTCTCCATCATAGTTATCTACCCTCTCTTGTCTAATTGTATTTCTAGACAGATGTTGTATTTTTAATATATTTTCTAGTTGATGCGCGACACCGGGTTTTAGGGGTACTTATAAGTTGTTCAGGAATGTAGTGGTGAGAATATTATATTTACTTTGTAAATTGTATTCTCTTATTATTTAATTGAAGGAAATTACGATTTCGAAATACTAAAAAAGGGTAACGAAGTTAGTTATTAAATAGTTGGCTTGCCTGACAGTAGTGTTAGGCGCCGTCACAACCTTTATTGGATTATGGGCCGTGACAACATGGTATCATAACACTAGGTTCACTTAGGTCTCACTAGTCATGAGCAAGTCTAGTAGAGTCTTGGGGATCGTTACGGAGACGTCTGTACTTATCTTCAAGAAGCTACAGGGATGTTAGGAGCACTTCCCTTCTTGATTCCTCATTGTGCGATTTGATTCCTTTGAGGCTCATGCCTTTATTTCTTTCCCATTCAATCCTATGCGACGTGAAGCGCTTGTTATCAATTGGGAATTGTGAAATTGTAATGGTACTACAGATGTGGTGCAGGATGTTTCTCCCTGCGCAATTGCTTGGGCTATTATCGTCACCTTGCGGAAGGGTGTTCTGGCGTTTTAGCTCAGTATTAGTAATTCCTATGGTTTTGAAGCTGGGCACTGGTCGTTATGATGAATCATGAGTTGTTATCGCACAATATTGATGTAATGGTAAGATGCTTCTCTATGTGACGGAGCAGTGAATGACTTTAATGGAGGTTTTTCTCAGTGCATGATTCAGAGGGTCGGCGTTTTATTTCCAGTGGAGGAAAGGCAATCAGACTATGAATGTTCAGGGTTAGGTTGATGGAGTAATGAGACTTGGTATTTTCGAGCAGGGTGAAATTTTCATCCGTGATGTGGTGTCGTTGTCCTTGATGAATGTGTTAAGTTCGCCGGTGTTATGGTTTTCTTCAATTCACCTTTAGACAGGGTAGTGTGAAATGGTGCTGGGGAAGCGGCTACCAGAGATCGCGGTGTGTAATGGTCCAGAATCGAATCGATGTTCCTAGTGTTGATGGCCCGAGAAAGATGATCTTCGGGGAGGTTTAAAGTTGGTAGCGATCTTTTGATCCAAGTGCTATAGAGATGGATTTTGAATTAAGGCAACAATTGGGCAGCGAAGGATGAGGAAGGATGTGGCGGAAAGGAGTCTCGCGGTGGTTGAATTACTAGTAGGTTAAATATAAAAGGTAGAAGTCAGGAGGTTGCCTAAAGAGAGGGTTTAACCAAAGTGGGAGGGCGGTAGAGTAGCATGGGAGTTTTTGGTAGGATAGCCACACGCCTGTAGGGAAGTTTAGGGCAAATTGGGAATCGTAATGGACGGTGACTAGGTCTACGGACTTAATTTGGAATATTGGCCACTATACTGAGAAAGACTTGATACAACGAAAAGGAGTTTGCTTGATATGAAGAGGAATGCAACATGTCTTCAGGTTGGAATGTATTGTCACAATTTTAGTGATGCTAGTGGGGAGTGAACGGACTTGCACAACTGGTGAAGGAGCACAGTCTCAGAATGGTTTATTGATTTCGTCGTAATTGTACCCAGAGCAATGTTGTTGGAAGATGTCGGCATGGAATTTTCCACAGGTGGGTTATCTCCTGTGAGCAGATGAGCGGTTGCGTGGTGTTGACAAAGCTTCTATGAAGAATTTTACCGGCTATCCGGTAAAAGATCGAATATGTTAATGTGGCTAGTGATTTAGAGTGTTCATAAAATGTGTAATAGGAAGATTTCGAGAAGTTTGGAGGGTCGGTTGTGCGAGGTCATGACAATGAGGAAGAAGGGATTTCGATGGGTTCCAGGGTTACGCAATTGTAGCTTCAAGCTAAGTGGGAGAGCCCCACCATCTACGATTGGATTGCAGGGTTATCTACTTGGGAGGTTTCTGGTTAGCGGCACATTGGTGGGTTATTACGACTAAGGAAAGAAAACATCAGTGGTAGTTTGAGCAAAGGATTTGAGAAATGCGTGCTATATTTGGCCTTATCGCTTCATGTCATGGCTTGGGGAAAACTCAGAGTTTATGCTTTGTGTAGATATGATGTACAAGGAAAGTTATACAGCCGGGTGCTTCTTTGAGAGAGTGTTCATGTGCTAAAAGAGCCTTGGAGTTGATTATAATCGGGACCAAGTGGGAGTGGGCGACTCTTAACAACGGTCATGGTGGATTCAAAATATTAAAGTGCGGTGTCTAAGGATTTTGAGTCCGTAGTATGGTTAAGTACCGAGCTTCTGTAGCGGATTAGGAAAAGGGGCTTGGAGTGTTTTATGTTATCTTTGGTCTGCGGTGTAGCATTGGAGGAATGGGAGAAAATAACTACAGATTCATAGAGGAATTACCAGAATGGGTGTACCAGTTGAAGATGTGAATATGCGCACAAGGAAGGTATGAGATGGTTCGTGGGTTTTGAGACAACATGGTCTCATGAAATAAGGTCACTCAGGATGAGTGCGGATTTGGGTTCGTTATGTTTTGAATGGAGCTACTATTATTCCTAAGGCAAGTCCAGGGTAAACTAGAAGAAGTCGAATCGGTTATCAATGGTTGAATTGGCATGATGGTGGCAACGATTAGTTCCTTCAGCGTGTTAAGTTATGCATGTGATTTGTGGCGGTACATGCAAGGCTTGACGGCCCCCCGTAATTGATTTTATTTAGAGGCATTCGAGTATCATGGCCTGTTGTGTGTAGATGGATCCCGGAAGAGTTATGGTGGTTTATACCACTATTACAGGATCGTATTTTCTATGGTTATGGGAATTCAATCGCGTGTTGCCATGGTTCTCCTGAAATGAGTTAAATGAAAGGTTGCTATATGATGGAGTACTTATTCTATTAGTGGATCAGGAGTTATGATGGAATTCTTGTACTCTCACGTATTGGCATATTAGGTGCAGTGAGCGGCATGGGAATTGGAAGCTGAGGATCAAGGTTGCAGTTTGGTGTTCACAAGAATATCACGAGCGCAGATGAGCAAGAAAGGATTAAGATGGTTAGAGTAAGCTGGTAGTGTCTTTAGCGTCACCTGAGATAGGTGTCTTATGTAAGAGGCTTTGTGTACTGATTTGTGGATTCTTGATTTGCTTTACAGCATTAGTGTGGCTGGTGCTATGGATGTGCAGACGTATTACCTGGTGCGGGGGTTGTGGGAGCGTATCCCACGGGAAGATTGTATAAGTGAGACATGTAGTCACTTGATTGATTAGATACTGAAACCAAGTATGGAGATTTTGGTATTAGCGCTAATGTGAGAGCTTAGGCCTGAAAGGCGCTCTATTCAGTTAGTTGTGAATTGTTGAATTTCGTTCCAGATTCGACGGCTGTTTTTATGCTTCTTGAATAGGTCATTGTGGGTCCTTGAGAGGTTATTTGCCCAAGCATGGTATGATCAGAATTGATTGAGGTCCGTTGATTGGTCCAAATATGGATGTGTACTCTACATCAGCCTGGGTGTGTTCATTCAGCATAGCACTCCCTATGGAGGAGTATTCGAACATTGGATGTTATTTCATCGTTAGCTATATCATGTAATACTCTATTGTGCAGTGTGGGTTGTGAGACGGCTTGATTAATTGCCCATGTGTTGAGGTCCCGCGTAGCGATGGTGTTATGTGAGCAGGATGGCTCTCGAGATGCAGATCATATACCGAACCTTAGTCGTGCTTGAGTTTTGTAGCGTATGGCGCTACTTGTCTCCCAAGAGATGGTATTATGCACTTGGCGTGCTTGTGATCGATATTCAGGTATTTTGTAGTTATGAGTAATCTAGCTCGGTAAATATTTCCATATAGGTTATTATGTGTGGATCGGGTGGCACGCCGCGACGGGTATATTGTTTGGATCGGGTGGCACACCGCCACAGGTAACATGGTTGGATCGGGTTGCACGTTGCAACGGTATCATGTGTGGATCGGGTTTCTCGCCGCAACAAATATGATGTTGAGTACAGTTCCCCATATCTATTCTTGGCCGTCTTGTTTCTCATGTTTAGAGGAGGGTTCATAACACCTTTTCGGTTGTTTAATTATTTACGCGAGTTGAGTGGTACCTTCCAGAGTTCGATTTCCTTATGTATCACATTCAAGATGATAGCCTGTTGGCACATTGTGTCATCATATGAGACCTTTGGCAGTGTCTGAGATGGCGTATTTCCTGAACGACTTGTACTAGGTGAGACGAGATTGTTGGACCTGGGATCAGTGCGATCGGATTTATATGAGGCATATTAAGAAGCAAATATCATTAGGAAGTTCAACATGAGGTAATGGTCCTTGTAAGGAGAAGAGACTCAATATTTTGTTGACTCGGGAGTTGGTTATGGATTTCTACACATTTCTTCCGTCATGGCGGCATTGCAAGAGTTGGAACATGACTTATATGTGTCAAGAGATGTGTTATGTGCATCGAATTCGTGGAATTTCGGCTATTGTTATCAGAGGATATTATTATGGTCATGTAAATTATACGGTGCATGCTGTGAATTCAGCAAAGGTATGCAATCAAGTTTTGGTACAATGTGTAGTGGCTGATACAGTGTTCGTATGTTTAAAGCAGACCCGGTGGAGAATTTTTGGATGTTGGAATTTGGCTCTAAGGCTTAGTTGACTAAATAAAAGGAGAGGATCTTCAGACTGGCTCGAGCTAATGTGCTTGACTGGGTTGTGGTAGCACGAGTAGGGGCTCAAGGGGGTTAAACAGTAATTTCGGACAACTCCAGAGCAGTTATTAGCACATTTGAGGACGAATGTATGTTTAAGTGGGAGAGAATGTAACGACCCGATAAGTCATTTTTAGCTCTAGCGCGTCGTTCAACGGTTTGAGGCCATGAGTAGCTTCACTTCAAGTATTATGACTTGTTTGTGTTGTAAGAATTGAACATCGAGAAGTTCGGAATTCATTTGGGAAGAAAATTCTAATTTCGGAAGCTTAAAAGTGGAGGAATTGACTAATGTTTGACTTTTGAGTAAACGACCTCGGAATCAAGATTTAAAGATTCCAACAGGTTTGTATGATTATTTTGGACTTGGGAGTATGTACGGATCGGGTTTTCGATGACCCGGGAACGTTTCGGCTCCGATTGTGGAAAGTTGACATTTTTGAAGGATTTTACAAGTTGGTTTGAAGTGCATTTCAATGTTATCGACGTCTGTTTGGGATTCTGAGTCTGGGGATTGCTCCGTATGGTGAATCTCGTCTTAGGAGCGCGTCCAGATATGGATTTTGAGGTCCGTAGGTCATTTCGGGGTCATTCGGCGAAAGTCGGAATTTGAAGGTTTATGGAAAGTTTGACCGGGAGTGGACTTTTTGATATCAGGGTGGGATTCTGATTCCACAAGTTGGAATAGGCCCGTAATGTCGGATGTGACTTGTGTGCAAAATTTGAGGTCAGTCGGACGTGATTTGATAGGTTTCAACATCGAATGTAGAAGTATGAAAATCTAAAGTTCATTAAGCTTGAATTGGGGTGCGATTCATGGTTTTGACGTTGTTTCATGTGATTTGAGGCGTCGAGCAAATTCGTGTCATGTTTTGGGACAGGTTGATGTGATTGGACGGGGTCCCGGGGGCCTTGGGTGTGTTTCGGAGTGGCTTTGGATCAATTTTGGAAGAAAAGCTATTGCTGGTTCTGGTGGTTTCTGGTCTGGGCTACGGTCTCTCAAATGCGAGGTTTTGATTGCATTTGCGAGCTCGCATTAGCGAAGAAGGAGTCACATTTGCGAGGGTGGGGAATTTCTTAGGAGTTCGCATTTGCGAATATTTGATCGCATTTGCAAAACTGCCCTCTTCGCTTTTGCGAAGATTTTGGTCGCAAATGCGACCATGGCAAGGGTGGCTCTGCTTCGCATTTGTGGTGCTTTGATCGCAATTGCAATCATCGCATTTGCGAACAAGATGTTGCAAATGCGACATCTGCGACTGGAGCAAGGTCTTTTATTTCGGGACTTAGCTCATTTCCCTCATTTCCCACTTGGACTTAGGCGATATTTGAGAGGGGTTCCATCAACATCAATAGGTAAGTGATCCCTATCAATTCTTTAGCTAAATATACGAATCATAAGTAGATTTAACATGGAAAATGATGGGATTTATGGAGTTTTTGAAGAAAAACCTCAAAATTTTCATTTTATGGATTTTGACAACGAATTTGGGCATGGAATTGAGAATAAATTATATATTGAGTTCGTGAGTTTACGGGTAATGTCTATCTTCGAAAGTTTTTGGGATCCGGGCACGTGGGCCTGAGGGTGATTTTTATCGACTTTTCGAGCGGAGTTGAGAATTTTTGTAAATTGGATTATAATGAGTATTAGAGTATATATTTATGGATTTGCACATTTATTAACTAGTTTTGGAGCGTTATGCATCGGTTCGAGTTGTTGGAAAGGCTTGGGAACCGGTTATGGAATTTCGGAGTGAGGTAAGTCTCTTTTCTAACCTAGTAAGAGGTAATTAACCCCATAGGTGAATTCATTTAGTATGTGCTTCTATTTGTGGGGGCTACCTAGCAGGAGGTGACGAGAGTCCGGGCGTAGCTACTAATTATGCTTATGTCCGGATAGTCTAGGACCCAACTCATGTTATACTTGCGATGTTTGCACCCTACTTGTTAATTTAATTGCTTAAATCCTATTGAAACGTGATAAACGAATTGTAAAAGGTTAAACTTCATTTCTCTTGACCGCTAATGAGAATTGGTATTGCCTTGAATAGTTGCCCCTAAATAAATCTTGAATTTGTTGTTCTAAATGTATTTTTTTTCATTTGTGGAGCGGGCAGAACACCTCGGTAGCAGATAGATGCATCTATGGTTCGTGCCGTTCGACCTTCTGTAGTGCACAATTTAAATATTTATGTTGGATTGGGCCGTATGAACTCGGCATGATTTGCGCATGATAAATCTTTGGAACTAACACATGATTGATATTGCTTCATTATCTTGAGATATGTTACATTTCGCATTTTCGTACGTTAAAGTTTCGTCGTAAGTGAATCGACGTAGGCTCAAGAATGAGATTTGTGACGACCCAACCCGTCGTCTCATGTATTACAGCCCCGTTTCCCCCATTTATTGCTCTTTCATATTTTATTATCAGCAACGGGTGAGTTAGAGTTTAATTGAATTGGTTTGGATAGGAAATGAGACACTTAGTCTCTTTAAGGAAGGTTTGGTTTGGAAAAGTCAAACGAACGTTGACTTATTAGTTAGAAGGCTCGGATGTGAATTCCGGTGATTCAGTTAGCTTCTGGAGGTGATTTGTGACTTAGGAGTGCGATCGGAAGTGATTTCGGAGGTCCGGAGTAGAATTAGGCTTGAATTGGCAAAGTTGGCATTTTGGCGAATTCCGGTGGATAGGTGAGATTTTGATCCGAGGGTCGGAATGGAATTCCGAGGGTTGCAGTAGCTCCGTTAGGTGATTTTGGATATGTGTGCAAAATTTCAGGTCATTCGGAGGTGTTTTGGTCGGGTTTTTGATCGAATGCGTAATTCGGAAGTTTTTAAGAAACTTAGGCTTGACTTCGATGTGATTTGATGGTTTTAGCGTTGTTTAATATGTTTTAAAGATTGGAACAAGTTTGAATAAGGTATTAGGATGTGTTGGTGTTTTTGGTTGAGGTCCCCGGGGCCTCGGGGTGAATTCGGGTGGTTAAACGAGCGTTTTGAGGTGGGTTGCAGGTTCGGTTTTTCTGTCATCTGGTATTTCCGCTTCTGCGGAAATGGACCACAGAAGCGGTTCCGCAGAAGCGGGTAAAGGAGCGCAGAAGCGGTTCGTAGCCTGGTGGAGTGTTTCCGCAAAAGCGGAAACATTTTCGCAAATGCGAGTCCGCAGAAGCGGACTATAAACCGCAGAAGCGGTCTTGAGTGGTTCGCAGAAGCGGATGAGGAGACGCAAAAGCGGACGTTGGGTTTTTAAGTGAATACCACATAAGCAGAATTTTGGCCGCAGAAGCGGTCCCGCATAAGCGGAAGTGGGACCGCATAAGCGAAAATCGCTGTTGGCAGAAGGGTTTAAAATATTAAATTTCATCCGCGAACAAGAGGTAGTTTCCACCATTTTTAAGCGACTTGGAGAGCTTTGGGCGAGGATTTTCGAGGGTTTTGACTGAGAATCAATTGGAGGTAAGTCTCTTGGCCTAATTATTCGAGTTTATGGTAGAAATTACATGTAAATTGTGGAAAATTCATCAAAAACGGGTCAAGTTAGGGCTTGGAAAGCTGTGATGTAAAAATGGATTTTGAAAGGGCATTTGAACTTCGATTTTGGTAAAATTGGTATGTCTAGACTCGTGGCGAGACGAGGAATCCGGTGACGTAAATTTCGTAATTTTTCGAGAAGTAGGCCCGGGGCTCGGGTTTTGCCAACTTCGTGAATTTTGGTGTTTTTCGAGTCTTTTCGATTGGGTTATGTTTCTTTAGCCTATTGTAATGTATTCGTTGTGGTTTTAATCAGATTCGGCGTGCGAAGAGGTTGATTCGAAAGGCAAAGGCATAGCGAGCTAGACTTGTGGTCGGCTTGAGGTGAGTAATAGATGTAGATGATGACCTGAGGGTTTGAAACCCCGGTATATCACACTGTGACGCTATATTGAGGCGAGACACGTACTCTATGGCGAGTGCGGGGTCGATTGTGACTGGGGATTTTGACCTAGTCCGTTCCGATTGATGTTCGTACTGTGTTCTTGACTAGAAATTGTTTGGTAATCATCCTACTTGGATTTTATGAATATGTTTGGGGCTTTGTGCCTATCATTTGCATCCTTCAGGGATCCTTATCACTGCTTCCATGATGTTTAGCATATTTCATGATATCAGTCCTGAGTTAGACACTGCCTCGAAATGTTTAGTAAATAAATAAAGGTTTAAACACTTAGCTCTATAATTCCTAATAATTGAAACTAAAAATGAACAACTTGACTGTGCCCGAGTGGCTTGCATGCATATATATATCTGGACTGAGTGTGGATCGGGTTGCACGCCGCAGCGAATACTACGATGATATTGCGCTTGGGCTGTAGGAGCCCCTCCGGAGTCTGAACCCCCACAATGAGCGCGGGTACCCAAATGGATCGGGCTGCGCGCCGCAGCGGTCATGTGCATTGCATTGCATTCATACATTTATACCTAATTGTCTTATTTGTCCTGGTATTGTTGTTGTTCCATCATTTTATGTGCTGAATCGCTGATTATAGCTTATATTGTAATATTTCGGGATTTCTTACTTTCAGCCATTATATATGTTTATTACTCACTGAGTTGGAAGTACTCACTTTACTCCCTGCACCATGTGTGCAGATTCAGGTGCTCCGGAGACTTAGTGGAGCTGTTTGCTGTCTTCTTAGATTTCGGTTTAGGAGTTGTTGAGGTAGCTGCCTGACGTCCGCAGGACCCGACTTCTCCCCTTTATTGCATTTGTCTTTCCCTATCCTAGACTTTCTTTATTACTATGAATATATTATCTGTTACATTTAGAGGCTCTAGACTCGTGACTCCAGATCTATTGGGGAAATGTTTGGTATATTCGTTATTATTTTTCGTACTATTTTATCTAGTTTCGGATTGGAAACTTGATATTTACTATTTTAATCGTATTATTTGTTAACGGATTGCGAATTTGGGTTGAGAGTATTTAATTGGTCGGGCTTGCCTAGCATTAGTGTTGGGCGCCATCACGAACGGGATTGGGGTCGTGACAAGATTATTTTTGAGGTTATAAGTATTTATGCTATTTATAACAGATGGTATGTAAGTACCGTGAAGCTTAGAGGGTAAACAAATCAAAGAAGATGAATTTCGTTGAAGGTTGTCAATTTGGGATAAGATACGGCGCAAGCTATAATACCCTGAATTTATGGATTAGTGCCATACAAGGTACCATATGACCATGATAGCAAGGTATATAAAGTGTGTTAAAAGTGATTAGTATTTTAAGTAATTTGAAATAATTTTTAATTATGTGGGTAATTGGTTTAGTGGGATATTAACAAGCTAATTAGGAAATTATGGATAAGACTAATGGACCTCCCAACATGGCAGAAAGTGGGGTTCTTAATCAAGAAAAATGGTGACTCTTGGTTTATGTAACTAGGTGGCATATATAGGGGATTTTTCGGCAAAAGTAATCCACAAAAGTGGGGCCCACAACCCACAACCCACAATTATAAGAGATTTTCCTACTTCATTAAGTGAGATGTTTATGTTTGCTAAGCAACAGATGAAATCTCAAAAAGGAGTTCATATGAAACTGCATATTACTATAGCAGCGTGAGATTGCGATTCTAATGGAGTACGGTACAATCTTTCTCAAGAATATCATACGGATTTTTCCCTACTTCGATCTGTCGTTACGTGTTTTATCATAAAAGATGTGTGTTAGAGGGATTGTCAAGAGAATCGGCTCAGATATGTTAAGCCTATCCCTTCTTTACTTTTGGCATGATCCCTATGATGCAAATGAAACGTGCAAACACACAACTTTCATAAATGCCTCTATTCATAAAAGCACTAGGGGTGCCTATGTTCTTGATTTCCCATGTGTCTTATTATATCTTTTGTTCATGGGTCTCAGAAAAATACGTAGTTGATAAAGTTTATCCGAAGGCATATTGATCTTATGATATTCCGGGAAATCTTCTTAACTTACTTCCTATGCGTTTCATTCATTTAATACATGTTATTGACCCAAGACCATATGACATTATATACGCGTATATTATATATATATATTGGATATGGGAAAAGGTACGGCGTTATATACGCACCACCACCTGATCAGTTGGTATATGTTGATGATTTCGTCCACAGAGGCCGAGATGATATGATAGGATGCCCTCAGAGGCTTGATAATGTTATGTACACATATACCTATGCATGATACGACCCTTATACGCACATACATGAATTTGTAAATATTTCAGGATTCACAAAATTATTTAGACTTAGAGGCGGATTCCCTTACTCCATGTTTCTTTTATGCCTTTTATGTACTGATTTTCATGCCTTACATACTCAGTACATTATTCGTACTGACGCCACTATTTTCCGAGTTTCATGCCCGCAAGTGCAGGTGGATAGGCTGAAGGCCTCCCTTTTTAAGATGCTTGATCACCAAGAGTTGGTGTGCTCCATTTGATTCGGAGCTGTTATTAGTTTTGGTACGCTATTTTTGAATGTAGATATGGATACGATAGGGCCCAGTGCTGTCCTTTATACAGTTGTACACTCTATTAGAGGTCTGTAGACAGTCATGTATAGTTGGATAGTATGTGGCCTTGTCGACTTTTAATTTTGGATATATAGTTGTCTATAGCATCCTTATCGGTTCGCCCTACCTATTCCGCATGTATATGTATATATGTCTTTTGAACATGTTTTACTCACCTATGTTATTCAAGTGATTCAGTAGTTTATTGATAGATGTTATTCATGACCTACCCTTAATTCATGTTCATATCTTAGATGCATGCTTAGGGGTGTTCGCCAGGTAGGACTCGGGCACTCGTCATGGCCCATCGTTGTGGGTTGTGACAAGATATAAATTGTTAAATGATAAAAACAATTTTGGTAATTTCCTATTAATAAAAGAATTGCTTACTTCTTGTTATTGAGTTTTCAGCTATTTATTACAATCCATGTTTAATTATAATATCAGTACTTTATTGTTAACCCATAGTAAGTGTCGGAGTCGATCCCTCGTCACTACTTCTTCGACGTTAGACTTGATACTTACTGGGTAAGCGTTGATTTACGTACTCATACTACACTTGATGCACATTTTTGTGTAGGTGCATATATGTCTAGTAGACTTGTGGGCGCAGAGGCGCGGCTACTGCAGGGACTTAGGTGAACTGCATCACATTATGCGAATTCGCAGCACACAGAGTCTCCATTAGAGTTATCTACCCTCTCCTATCTAATTGTATTTCCAGACAGATGCTATATTTTCAATATATTTTCTAGTTGATGCTCATGCACTTGTGACATCGGGTTTTTGGAGTACTTAGGCGGTGTTCAGGAATGTAGTGGTGAAATATTATCATTTACTCCATAAATTTAATTCTCTTATTATTTAATTGAAGGAAATTACGATTTCAAAATACCAAAAAGGGTAACGAAGTTAATTATTAAATTGTTGGCTTGCCTGACAAAAGTTTTAGGCGCCATCACGACCTTTAATGGATTTTGGGTCATGGCATGTAATTCCTCCTTCGTCGCTTCGCTCATTGCCGGAGTTGTTCGAGCTTGAGTTAGTGGACTCACTTATCCGAGTTACAGCTTCTTCGGCCGACGGAGGACTCTTGTCTCGGCATGTTTAGGCATGATTTTAGCACAGGTACTTCTTCATTTCTTTATTATGTAGGTTTTATTTATATAGACCAATTTCACAAAAGTAATTTACGCCAAAATAATACCTCACCCTAGTAGTGCTTTCAGATGGAAAAAGATGCACATAACATGCACATGACTCATTTGTTAACTTCATTAAGGACTAAAATCTCATATTTATTTTATTATTGTCAAAAAACTCATCAAGTAACATTAATCTCTATAGTATGCACATAAATTCTCTTAATATAATATTCGTAGCAAGATTTATTTACTTTGAAATATATTCATACCCTGGTCGTGGAGCATGAGTTAATGTAGGTTTATTCTTTTCTCCTTTGGCTTGTGCCAAATTACTTGTTGGAAATATGAGTGTTCAAGGTTAGTATTATCCAACTAACCATAATTAGCATTTGCTATGTTGCGAAATAGAAAATATCAGAATATATTGTTTTAAATGTTTTGTGCTTCATATTGCATGTCACACTTAACCAAGTTATAATCTTGCTTGACACCCTTGGATGGAAAATTTTTATAAGGACGATGGTGATAACTGGTTAATCCAATTAAAGAATTTTAAGTACCCCCCTTAACAAATTTTTTTTAAAATTGGAATCTCTTCTTCCCTTTTGCTATCTGGCATATTTGGATTAATAGGAATGTCAACAACCACAACAACACTAATTTCCGTATAAACATTAAGCACATCATGGATAGAGCTATTGAATTTCGCTTCTTATCTGAAAAAAGTATGCTTCCGTCTCCAAAGCTCCATATCAAGGTTAGATGGCATAAACCTCCAATGGGATGGTTTAAATTAAACATTGATGCTAGTTTCCACAAAAACATGCAAATTTGTGGCCTGGGTGGCGTAATCAGGAATGCTAAGGGCCACTGGATTGTGGGCTATAACAAATCTGCACATGCAAACAGTTGTCTACACGCTGAGATCAAAGACCTACTAGAAGGACTAAAAACAACCCTTGATTGGGGGTTGTTTCCACTACAAATTGAAACAGATTCCACGGAGGTAATCCTGTCAATCCAACAAGGTAATAATCTGTATGCTAACACTATCAATAAATGCAGGTTGTTAATGCACCAATAGAAGCAGGTCATCCTCCAGCACGAGTTCCGGCAAGGGAATAAGATAGCTCGCCATCTGGCACAGATGGGAATTGCTAATGCCAGGAAGAAGAAGAAAGTTTTTGTTGATCCTCTAGCAGATGTTAAAATCCTAGTAGAACATGATGTACTAGAATAATATGTTTTTGAAAAACTTTTATCCTATGATGCTTGTAATACTTTAGCAAGCTTAAGTAATCAAAGTGTCTTATGTGACACTAACTACGAATCGCATATAAGGCATGCTCCTTAACTTTTAGTATATATATTTCCTGTTTGCTCAAAAAAAAGTTATAATCTTGCAGGTGATTCCCACTATATTGAGTGAGATCAGTGTTAGAAAGGCACCAAAGTGGATTTTCCTTGCTTATAGCGCCGTGGTGCTATGGGGATGTACTAGCACGAAAGCAGTAAACATGGAAACATCTCACAACTTTCGTTATGGTTGGAGATGGTCCTTTGGCAATAGTGGGTTTTTTGCTTTGTCACTTCTTATACTGTCTTCCTTTCATAGTGAGCCCCCGAGGTTTCTCATTAAAAAAGGGTGTATGGAGGAGGAAAAAGCAACTCTTAAGATGTTGAGGAAATATGGAGCAGAGGCAGAGCTGTAGATGTTGGCAGGCATGATGGAAAATGAAGGTAAGAGAAAAAGGAAGAAACTGTCACACTCGCCCATTTTACTACTTAACATAGTGGCTCAAATTTTCCAGCAACTGTCGGGCTTAGACTCAATAATGTTCGTTGGACCATTACTTCTGAAGTCAGCTAGATACACATATAATGCCTCCTTCATCGCTCCGCTCATTGCCGGAGTTGTTCGGGCTTGAGTTGCTTGACTTACTTATTCGAGTTATAGCTTCTTCGGCCGACGGAGGACTCTTGTCACGACATGTTTAGGCGTGATTTTATCTCAGGTACTTCTTCATTTCTTTCTTATTTAGGTTTTCTTTACATAGATCAATTTTACTAAAATAAATTTACGCAAAAATAATACATCACCTTAGTAGTGCTTTCAGATGGAAAAAGATGCACATAACATGCACATGACTCATTTGTTAACTTCTTTAAGGACTAAAATATCATATTTATTTTATTGTTGTGAAAACAACTCATCAAGTAACATTAATCTCTCTAGTATGCACATAAATTCTCTTAATATAATATTCGTAACAGGATTCATTTACTTTGAAATATATTCATTCCCTAGTCGTGGAGCGTGAGTTAATGTAGGTTTATTCTTTTCTCCTTTGGCTTGTGCCAAATTAGTTGTTTGAAATATGAGTGTTCAAGGTTAGTATTATCCAACAAACCATAATTAGCATTTGCTATGTTTTGAAATAGGAAACCTTAGAATATACTGTTTTAAATATTTTGTGCTTCATATTGCATGTCACACTTTAACAAGTTATAATCTTGTAGGTGATTCCCAATATATTGAGTGAGATCCTTGCTGGAAAAGCACGAAAGTGGATTTTCCTTGCTTATAACTCCATGGTGCTATGGGGAAGTACTAGCACGAAAGCAGTAAACATGGCAGCATCTCACAACTTCCGTTATGGTTGGAGATGGTCCTTTGACAGTAGTGGGTTTTGGCTTTGCAGCTTCTTGTATTGTCTTTGTTTCTTAGTGAGACCCTGGGGTTTCTCATTAAGAAATGGCGTATGGAGGAGGAAAAAGCAACCCTTAAGATGTTGAGGGAATGTGGAGCAGAAGCAGAGCTATAGATATTGGTAGGCATGATGGAAAATGAAGGCAAGAGGAAAAGGAAGAAACTGTCACTCTCGACCATTTTACTGCTTAATATAGTGGCTAAAGTATTCCAGCAAGTGTCGGTCTTAGACTCAATACTATTCTTTGGACCATTACTTCAGAAGTCAGCTAGATACACCTATAATGCCTCCTTCATCGCTCCGCTCATTGCCAGAGTTGTTCAAGCTTGAGTTGCTGGACTCACTTATTCGAGTTGCAGCTTCTTCGACTGACGGAGGACTCTTGTCTCGGCATGTTTAGCGTGACTTTATCATAGGTACTTCTTCATTTCTTTCTTATTTAGGTTTTCTGTATATAGACAATTTTACTAAAATAATTTTCGCAAAAATAATACCTCACCCTAGTAGTGCTTTCACATGAAAAAAGATGCACATAACATGCACATGACTCATTTGTTAACTTCTTGAAAGACTAAAATCTCATATTTACTTTATTATTGTGAAAAAAACTCATCAAATAACATTAATCTCCCTAGTATGCATAGAAATTCTCTTAATATAATATTCGTAACAAGATTTATTTACTTTGAAATATATCCATACCCTAGTCGTGGAGGATGAGTTAATGTAGGTTTAATCTATTCTTCTTTGGCTTGTGCAAAATTAGTTGCTGGAAATATGTGTGTTCAAGGTTAGTGTCATCCAATTAACCATTATTAGCATATGCTATGTTGTGAAACACGAAATATCAGAATATATAGTTTTAAATGTTTTGTTCTTCATATTGCATGTCACACATAAACAAGTTACAATCTTGCAGGTGATTTCCATTATATTGAGTGAGATCAATGTTGGAAAGGCACCAAATTGGATTTCTTTGCTTATAACTCCATGGTGTTATGGGCATGTACTAGCACGAAAGCAGTAAACATGGCATCTCACAACTTCCGTTATGGTTGGAGATGGTCCTTTGACTGTAGTGGGTTTTTGGCTTTGCAGCTTCTTGTACCGTCTTTCTTTCTTGGTGAGACCCCGAGGTTTCTCATTTAGAAAGGGCGTATGAGGAGGCAAAATCGTCCCTTAAAATGTTGAGGAAATGTGGAGCAGAAGAAGAGTTGTAGATGTTGGCAGGCATGATGGAAAATGAAGGCAAGAGGAAAAGGAAGTAATTGTCACACTCGCCCATTTTATTGCTTTACATAGTGGCTCAAATTTTCCAGCAAGTATTGGGTTTAGACTCAATACTATTCTTTGGACCATTACTTCTGCAGTCAGATAGATACACCTATAATGCCTCCCTTATCGCTTCGCTCATTGCTGGAGTTGTTCGAGCTTGAGTTGCTGGACTCATTTATCTGAGTTACAGTGTCACGACCCGGATTTTTCACCTTCGGGAGTCGTGATGGCGCCTACTAATGTGAGCTAGGCAAGCCAATTATGTGACCAACTTACCTTTTTACCCGTTTTATATTCATTAACAATTGCGAAGTAATATCATTTAATCAGCGGAAGTTAACTTAAGCGGAAGAAAAAAACAATAAACTAGCTGAACATGAATCCAATACAACTGTTTGAGTCTCGACTACCCGGAACTGGTGTCGCAGTTTCATAGACGGTCTAAGAATACTACAAATAAAGGTCTAAAAGAAATCAATACAGCACTGTCTCTGGAAATGCATGAAAGAAACAGGAATAGTAGATAGAAAGAGACTCCAAGGCCTGCGGACGCCTGCAGGACTACCTCGGGTCGCCTGATGAACAAGAATCAGCAATCCCACTACGGTCCGAAGTCTACAACACTGGGGTCTGCACAAAAGAGTGCAGAGTGTAGTATCAGCACAACCGACCCCATGTGCTGGTAAGTGCCTAGCCTAACCTCGGCGAAGTAGTGACGAGGCTAGGACCAGACTACCAAATAAACCTGTGCAATTTAACTATATACAACGGAAAAGAAGTACAGAAAGGAACAGTCATATACAGTCAAGTATGGGAGGGGGAAAACATGCTTCGGGGGAACATCGAATAGTAACAGAAGAGCAACAAATAAATATGAGGATCACCACAGTTCAATTGAAAATAGGAAGGGGAAATCATGCTGCGGGGTACAACAAGTATCAACAGGAAACCAGCAATTTAGTGTAGGGAAAACCGCAACACCGTTATCAATAAAAATCAGGAAATCAAAGACAAGTGCACGACATCACCCTTCGTGCTTTTACTCTCTCTCACCAAAACAATACACGACATCACCCTTCTTGCTTTAACACTCTCTCACCAAAACAATACGCAACATCACCCTTCGTGCTTTACGCTCTTCCTCACCCAAACAACAATCACAAGGCAAATAGGGTAAGGGAATCTATAACCTCGAAATAAGATCAAGTAACAACAGAAAATCAGTAAATAAACGTAAGGGACGACATAACTCAATTATCAGCAAGAATCAGGAAAATCAAGGACAAGTGCACGGCATCACCCTTCATGATTTTACTCTCGTCCTCACCATAAGAATCAATACAATAGGCACGGAATGGTACATAGTGCGGCACGGCATCACCCTTCGTGCTTTACACTCTTTCGTCACCATGAAATCAATATAATAGGCACAGAATGGTACATCGTGCGGCACGACATCACCCTTCGTGCTTTACACTCTTTCCTCACAAAACAAACAATGCACGGCATCACCCTTCGTGCTTTAACTCTCTTCCTCACCCAAACAACAATCACAAACAATAGGGAAAGGAAATAAAGGAAATTTGCAATAAGAATCCTGGCAAGGGAGCAACAAGTCAACAATTAAATCCTGGCAAGGGAACAACATCAATAACATCATCATCCGGGCAAGGGAGATAACAAATAAATCAACAATAGCCCGGCAAGGGTGACAACATAATGATATCTTATCTTTCTCACTTTTACTTCACAATTCACTTCACAACTCGAGCCAATGCTCTAGAGGTTCAATTATCACTTATACCTTCACAACTCATTTCACAACTCGAGCCAATGCTCTAAAAGTTCAATTGTCACTTATACTTTCACAATTCGTTATACAACTTGAGCCAACGCTCCTTAATGTTCATAGGTCATAATTCTTCCCACAAACTTTATACAACAATTAGAAACCATCACCAAGGCATGAAAGATGCAACAAAGTCAAGATAATCACAATATAAAGACTCACGAGCATGCTAGACACCAACGTATAGATACTCGTCACCATGCCTATACGTCGTACTCAACAATTACCACATAGTGGAATTTTCCTTGCTTATAACTCCATGGTGATATCGGGAAGTACTAGCACGAAAGTAGTAAACAAGGAAGCATCTCACAACATCCGTTATTGTTGGAGATGGTCCTTTGCCAGTAGTGGGTTTTCGGCATTGCTACTTCTTGTACAGTTTTTCTTTCTTAGTGAGAACCTGAGGTTTCTCATTAAGAAAGGGCATAGAGAGGAGCAAAAACGTCCCTTAAGATGTTGAGGAACTGTAGAGCAGAAGCAGAGCTGTAGATGTTGGCAGGCAAGATTATAAATGAAGGCAAGAGGAAAAGGAAGAAACTGTCACACTCACCCATTTTACTGGTTAACATCGTGGCTCAAATTTTCCAGGAAGTGTTGGGCTTATACTCAATACTATTTTTTGGACTATTACTTCTACAGTCAACTAGATACACCTATAATCCGCCTTTATCACTCTGCTCATTGCCGGAGTTGTTCGAGCTTTAGTTGCTGGACTTACTTGTCCGAGCTACAGCTTCTTCGGCCTACGAAGGACTATAGTCTCGGCATGTTTAGGCATGATTTTAGCACAGGTACTTCTTCATTTCTTTCTTATTTAGGGTTTCTTTATATAGATCAATTTTACTAAAATAATTTAAGCAAAAATAATATCTCACCCTAGTATACACATAAATTCCCTTAATATAATATTCGTAAAAAGATTTATTTACTTTGAAATACATTCATACCCTGGTCGCGGAGAATGAGTTAATGTAGGTTCAATCTTTTCTCCTGTGGCTTGTACCAAATTAGTTGCTGAAAATATGCGGATTCAAGGTTAGTATTATCCTACTAACCATTATTTGCATTTGCTATATTGTGAAATAGGAAATATCAGAATATATAGTTTTAAATGTTTTGTGCTTCATATTGCATGTCACACATAAACAAGTTACAATCTTGTAGGTGATTCCCATTATATTGAGTGATATTAATGTTGAAAAGGTACCAAAGTGAATTTTCCTTGCTTAGAACTCCATGGTGCTATGGAGAAGTACTAGCACAAAAGCAGTAAACATTGCAGCATCTCACAACTACCGTTATGGTTGGAGATGGTCCTTTGCCAGTAGTGAATTTTCGTCTTTGCCATTTCTTGTATTGTCTTGCTTTCTTAGTGAGACTTCCCAGGTTTCTCATTAAGAAAGGGTGTATGGAGGTAGGCAAAA